>NC_081439.1:39529717-39831353 GCF_949786415.1 Peromyscus eremicus
TCTATTTAGCCTTGGATGCTCTAGAACTCATTTTGTAGACCAGGATGGCTTTTTTTTCCTTTTCTTTTTTATTATTAAGAAATTTTCTATTAATTTTACATACCAACCACAAATCCCCCTCTCCTCCCTCCTCCAGCCCACCAGGCTTCTACCCTAACCCACCCATCATTCCATCCTTTTCTGTTAAGGGACATCCCACGTCCTCCAAGGCAAGGCCTCCCACGGGGAGTCAGCAGAGCCTGGTACATTCAGTTGAGGCAAGTCCAAGCCCATCCCCTGCACCAAGGCTGTGTAAGGTGTCTCACCATAGGCCCTGGGCTCAAAAAAGCCTGCTCATGCACCAAGGACAGATCCTGATCCCACTGCCAGGGAGCCCCTTAAGCAGGTGAAGCTACACAACTGTCTCACCTATGCAGAGGGCTTAGTCCAGGCCCATGGAGGCTCCACAGCTATTGGTCCACAGTTCGTGAGTTTCCACTAGTTTGGTTTGGTTGTTTCTATACCTTTCCCCATCATGATCTTGATGCACTTGCTCATAGAATCCCTCTTCTCTCTCTTTGACTGGACTCCCAGAGCTTAGCCTGGCGTTTGGTTGTGGATCTCTGAATCTGCTTCCATCAGTTACTGGAGAAAGGCTCTAGGATGACAGTTAGGGTATTAACCAATCTGACTACTGGGGTAAGCCAGTTCAGACACCCTTTCCAATATTGTTAGTAGTCTAAGGTGGGGTCATCCTTGTGGATTTCTGGCAGCTTCCCTAGCATCCTGTTTTCCCTCTAGTCTCATGATGTCTTCATTTATCATGGTATCTCTTTCTTTGCTCTCCCACTCTGTCCCTGTTCCAGCTCAAACTTCCCATTCCCTTATGTTCTCATTCCCCATCTCTTGCCCTTCATTACCCCGACCTTACCCCTAGTTTGCTCATGTAGATCTCCTCTATTTCTCCTTCACTGGGTGATCTATGCATCTGTCTTAGAGTCCTCCTTGTTAGCTAGCTTCTCTGGAGCTGTGGATTGTAGTCTGGTTATCTTTTGCTTTACATCTAGTATCCACTTATGAGTAAATACATAGCATATTTTTCCTCCAGAGTCTGGGTTACCTCACTCAGGATGATATTTTCTAGTTCTGTCCATTTGCCTGCAAATTTCATGATATCATTGTTTTTTACTGATGAGTAGTACTCCATTGTGTATATGTGCCACATTTTCTTTATCCATTCTTTGGTTGAGGGACATCTAGATTGTTTCCAGGTTCTGGCTATTACGAATAATGCTGCTAACAACATAGTTGAGCATGTGTTTATAAAACATTTTTTATTATGTATGTGCACATTTGTGTATGTCTGTATATGTGCATATATCTGAGGTTAGGGCCATCTCCTGGAGCTGGAGTTACAATTGCTTATAACTCCTGATATGAGTGTTTGGAAATGAACTCAGGTCTTCTGCAAGAACAATATGCATTCTTAACCACTGAGCCATCTCTCCAGCCACAGGATGGCTTTGAACTCAGGCAACAGCCTGCCTCTTCCTCCTGAGTGCTGGAATTAAAGACATATGCCACTACTGCCTGGCTCACTTGCAGACTTTAACATTCTTTCTTTGTTCCACATGTCTAGAGTTTTGATTATTATGTGGTGAGGGCTCTTTCTTTTCTAGTCCAATCTATCTGGTGTTCTGTATGCTTCTTGTACCTTTGTAGGCATCTACTTCTTTAATTTAGGAATATTTTCTTTGATTTTGTTGAAAACATTTTCTGGACCTTTGAAATGGGTTTATTTTCTCTCCTCTTTTTCTATCTTAGGTTTGGGCTTTTCATAGTGTTCCAGAGTTCCTGGATACTTTATGTCAGGATGTTTTTTAGATTTGATGTTTTCTTTGACTGATGTATCCATTTCTTCTATTTTATCTTCAACACTTGAGATTCTCTCTTCCATCTCTTATAATCTATTGCTGAAGCTTGCTTTTGGAGTTCCTTTTCAAATTTGTAAATTTTTTAATTCTGGAATTTCTTCAGTTGGGGTTTTATTCATTGATTTTGTTTCCAATTTCAGGTTTAGAAGTTTTTTGTTTGTTTGTTCGTTTGTTTGTTTTTTAAATTTCATTACACTGTGTTTTCCTGGATTTCTTTAAGGGATTTATTCATTTCCTGTTTAAGGACCTCTGTCATATTCATAAAGGTGGCGTTAATTTTTTTTTTCCCTGTGCTTTAGCTGTGCTGGAATATTCAGGCCTGCCATTGGAATAACTGGGCTCTAGTAGAGACACATTACCCTGACTGGTATTGATTGTGTTTTCGTATGGAGTCTGGGTTTGAGATGATTATGGGTCTAGGTACTGATTTCTGATTTTGTCTGATGGCGGGGGGGGGGGGGGTGTTGCTTTGTTTCTGTGTCCTTTCTGGATTTTTCAGAGTGTATTGTCTATGTGTTGCTTGTTTCCAAGACCTGTTCAACTGGTGTCTTCACAGAGAATACCTTCTGGTGTTGGAGCCTGGGTAACTCGGATGAGTTGGGGGAAGGAAGGTTGGAGGAGAAAGTCTCTGTGATCCATTGGGGATGAGGTCAGAAAGCAAAGGGAAACAACAGGTTTCCTGGTACAGAGCTGGAGATGAGACGGGGGTTATTGGATTTCAGGGGCAGTAGGAGAGGTGTGAATTTGCCTTCAGCCTGCCTGTTGCCTTGGGAGGAATGATCCCTTTGTTAGCAAGGGGGGCCTACTTGGAATTGGGGTTTGGGACAAAGTAGCAAGCGGAGTGAGGAAGGTTAGGAGGAGAAGGTCTGTAGGATCCACAGGAGATGTGGGTTTGAGGGGGGAGGAAGAATGCAGTTCATGTTCTGTTGCAATGCTAGGAATGAATCTGGAGTAACAGAGAGAGGAGAAATATCTATGGGGAGTCTCCCTTGTCTTCTTTCATGAATGGCCTATGTATGGTTTAGCAGGGTGTGTCTGTAGAAGTTGGCGACTGGGATACAGCAATGAGGAGGGAAGGTATGTGAATATGTGAAGAAGGGATGATCTGTCTATGGGATCCACAGACGTGGACAGATGGGAAGGAAGGCTGCAGCTGGTGTTTTACACAATTCTTCTGTCTAGGTGACTTTGGAAATTGATAAAATGATGACAGCAAAGGCCTGAGCATATGATATTAGTATAGAAGAGCCCTAAGAGAATGGCATCTCTAGCACTTTCTCTTGCCTTTTACTTGTCAGATTCTTAATTTATAAAAAGAATATTTTATGATAAATGTTTCTAACAGTTTCCCCCAGTTTGGAAATGTGTCTTTAAAATTTTGTCTCAGAGGAAAATTAGGAATATATTATACACATTGAAAAAATATTTTAAGATTTAATGTGTTTTTTTCCATCTTGTGATTGACCAAAATTATTATCAGTAAGCCAGGCATGGGGGGTTATATAACTTTTGCTGTAGTCTTCAGGAGGCAGAAACAGGAGGATCTATGTGAGTTCAAGGCCAGCCTGGTTGACATTGTAAGTTCCAGGACAGCCAGGACCATAGAGAGAGACCCTATCTCAAAAATCACACTAAAAATATTTATTAGTAATGGTGAAGTTTTATTTGTGGTATGCTAATTGATTACTGTTCAGTTCAATTATTCCTCAGATGACAGTGAATCCATGTTTAAACATTTACAATATGCTTTCCAACTGAACACGTTGGTGTAGTTATATCTGTGAAATAAGCAGCATTGTGTAAAACATTAGAGCAGATCTTTAAAAGCAAGTTGACAATATGACAGCACAGTTACTCATAGTTCAGACTGCCACAATATAGAATGCAATGAGCCAAAATACTATTATTTTTCACTTTAGAATTTTAATGTTTTGTGTGGTACACTTCTTAAAATATCATGCATAAAATATTTTGCTAAAACAATAGTGAGCTGTATATTCATAATGCCATTAGAAGCCAATCCCCTAATAACCATAGGCAACAATGGGAACATTTTTCTCATACTCTTTTTGGAAACTGGTGACAGAAAGAAATGCAGCATGAAGAATTTCATCTTTGAGAGGCATTCTGGATGGATCTGTAGATAAAATAGCTTGATTGTGCTGCTAGGAATTTCTATAAATGCAACTGCAGTGACTAAGGCGTTTGGGGCCATCACATCATCAATGATACTGTGATTTCGTTTTACTCATCCTCACTGCCATCCAAAAATAATAATAATGCATTCCTCTGACAGTGAATTGACTCCTAACTAAATGTGAAGTGAGGCAAGAGGGAAGGAAGAAGAATGATTATGCAGAATCTGGTGTGCAGCTCACTGTCTTATAGGAGGAGACTTGGAACATGACTGTCTTATATATTGGATTTTTTCTAGTGTAGTATGATATGATTTTTATAATTACAGTTAATAATATAGGGATAGATCTTCTTTCAATACTATTCAAAGTATAAGAATTGAATGAGAAAGATACTACAATGCTTACTGAATAATGTATATATGTTACTTGGTAAATAAGACTAAATTTATCTCTTGAAATGAATGATCATTGAATGAAAACTAGTTATATCAAGTAACGTCAATCACTCTTATTCCAATCCAAAGAAAATCTGTTGGATTACTTAGTGTTAGAAAAATAACGTTAGTTTTAGTATACAACTCATCTGAAATCTCTAAATTAAATACCATGATGCTACGTGTAATTGGCAGAAGGACCATCTCTACATATAGAATAGTCCCTGCAATCAACTACAATAATATGAAAACTTTTCTTTTGATAGTCAGAACACAAGAGGCTTTTATGTTTTTTCATTGTTTTAGTAAGGGGAAGGGGAACAATATTCACATTACTGGTACCTTCCTGCATGCAGGAAGTGCTTCTCAGAAACACTTGTTTCTCCATCTCAGGCCTTAGAAATTTGATAGTTTTGTGACTGAATTACACATTTTAAAAATCTAGAAATATAACTTTATTAATGCCAGAGAAAAAAACTAGCTTATAAAAACTGAAGGAAAACTGAATATTTGCAATGTCATATAACTGCATCCTTTGTTGTAAATATGAAACCCAAACTTTTAATGATTAGAGAACTCTAGAGTAAATTGATGTTCAGTAACATATACTTACTGTTAATTTCTTAAATGCATTTCTCAAATCACTTGTTAATTCATATGATTTTTAAAAGGTTTATTTAATAAATATTTATATGTAAAGAATAAAATGAAAATAAGTTTATCTTTTGAAACTGAGTTGTGTGTGTTTTGTATGTGAGTTCAGGCATGCATGTTTGGAAAGCTGAAGACAACTTCATGTGTTAGTCCCAGTTTTCACCCTGTTTAAGACAGGGTCACCTTTCCAGCTCATCCTATGCCGGAGGCACCTCCCATTTTTGCCATAGGAGAGCTGGGATTACAGATATGCTACTACATTTAGCACTGTCTGGGCTCTGAGAATCCAAACTTTGGTCCTCCTGCCCACATGACAAGTGCATCACTTACTTCGTCACCTTCCCAGCTTCAATCATTTTCTTTTGACAGTTGACAGAAGCACACTCTTAGCTGACAAGTCAGTTTGTATTTAAATCAGGATTAATGTGTAATTTATGATTGATTTAAAATATAAGTGTTAAGTTTTCTTTCATCCTCAAACAGAATGAAAAGATTTTGGAGGATTTTTATTAATCAAATAAGGTAGATGCCTTGGTTTTCCAGGAAAGAAAATATTTAAAGAAATGCACCCATGCTTTCACTAAAGCATAAACTATCAAGAAAAAACAGTGTGCCACTTCTTAAATGGTAAGGTTTTTCCACCCTGATACATTGAATCATCAAGAAATTAGTCTTTAAAGCCAGGTGGTGGTGGCACATGCCTTTAATCTCAGCACTTGGAAGGTAGAGGCAGCAGGATCTCTGTGAGTTTGAGGCCAGCCCGTACTACAGAGTGAGTTCCAGGAAAGGCTCCAAAGCTACACAGAGAAATTCTGTCCCGAAAAATGAAAAAGAAATTAGTCTTTAGATAGCATCTGTTTTACATGGGGAGACATAAAAAACTGTTAAATTTCATGTAAATTATTAAGGAATGAAGATCATAGGACTGAAGAAAATTAGTCAATCAGGGCTTATTGGGGAGATTGAGACTTTTTAAACCTTTTGGGCCTGAGGTACTAGGACTAGATTGAACTGTTCGAGATTTATAATATCCTCCATGTTTGTTTTACAGAGAACTCTGTCAAAAGAAACTTTGTGTAGTGGCCATAGGAGAAGGCAATTATGCATGACCTACTTAAGGCACCAAGTCCCACAACTCTCTTAATACCTTGGATAATTAAAAGTCACATATAAGGAATGTAATATTTTCCTGGAATATTTCTTACATTTTTATTTCTTTGATGCAGTATTATGTAAAACTTTTGATTAAACGAAGAATTCTTTTGGGTAGGCCATAGGCAAGGGAAATTCAGTGTTGAGGTTATTTTGAGAAATCATTCAATTCAGTTGTAGATGAAAAAAGTAGGTAGTCAGAGATGTTAGATAATAAGCCTAAGGCATCCAAATCAGACAGATATAATACTTCCTTAATATTTTTATTAGTGTTTGATTTACTTTTCAGTGGGAAGATAATTGATCAATGTTTGTAAATGCCACTAAAGTATAAGCAAGTATATAATTGTAATTGACATTTTATTTGACTAATAACAAATTTGATTGTTCTAATGACAAGTGTTTATGGATGATCTTTCTAAAATATAAGTGATAACTCTTTCATTAAAGTTATTTGGAGAAAAAGGAATTTTCTTAGTATTTAAAAATTGTATGGATATACTTATTTTACTGAACTGACATCCTGATCTATATTTATCTGATTTGTTATAACATTGGTATTTACTTGAATTTTTCCCTGGACATTTAAATAAATATAAATCCATTTATTAACTATAATGAGATATGAATGAGTTGGCTAGTGCACATTCATATTTTTTTAAACTTAATAAGTATCTCCCTATGATGCAGGATGTTACATGAAGAAATTACTTAAACTGCCAAATATACATTCAATCTTCTTGATTTTGAAGGAATATAAAACACACATTCTAAAGCCATGGTTCTTAATGTTCCTAATGCTCCAACTCTTTAATACAGTTCCTCATGCTACTTCATAACTGTAATTTTGCTACTGTTATGAATCATAAAATAAATATCTGATATGCAGGGTATCTGATATGCAACCCAGAAAGGTGTTACAATGCACAGGTTGAGAGTCTCTGTTCTAAATTAATAAAACCTCTCAACAAGAAGAAATAATGTATATCTGTATACAAGAACATACTAATAAAATCAGATTAAAACAAGTTTAAAAAGAGTTATTTGATAAATCAAGCTATTATAATAAACAAATTATTTAAATAAAGTTATATTAAAAGAGCTCTTATCTATTAAAATTAGAAACATATGAATAAAAATTTTAGTTTTGCAGCAGGAAGAAAAAATATGAAATTTCCATGAAATGATACTTTCATCAAGACACAAGTTGGTTCCAAAACTTTGTCCAAACTTGGAAATTTCCCAACACAATATTAGTAATTAGTATTATTTATTTTTTATTCACCAAGGCAATAATGTATAAAGCAATTTCAAATGATTTGCATTATCCCTTCACTAATGAAAGAACTGTTTTATCAAATATATATCAAATATTATGGGATATTAGCCTAACACAGGAATGTAAATGTGGTTTTGTAAGACAAAAATTTTCAATAGCGATCTTAGAATATATCTAACCTGTTCTAGCCTCCTGAATTTAAGGTAAAGATTTTAGAATTTTAATAAAATTTTCTTACTTTGATATGCTGATGCTGTCTTTTTCAAGCATATGATTTATTAGTAATTTGAAGCACAGATATTTTAAATTAGCTTCAAAAGTATCTAATCTAAAAGGAAAAATTAACTATTGCAAAAATAATAGTGTAAGTTTCTGATGGGAAGTACATATTAATTAACCATCAGCAATATGCCTAAAGTCAAATTTATAAGCTGGACAAGAATACTGAAGATGTATTCGCAGATACTCAAGTGCAAAACTTAAAAATATTTTCTATTTACTTTTTACAAAGTAATGCATAGTTTATGGAAGTAGAATAAAATATCTTTTGCATTTATTTCATTATAAATTTTTAAAAATTTTGTACATAAACACTGTATTTGTATTTACGTCTTATCCACTATACATTCTCACCCTTCTAATTTCCCCTGTGTCCTCCAATTCCCTCCCAAATTCATGACCCTAATGCAGTGGAATAGCCAATGTATTCCTAATAGCTATTCTTATAAACTGTTTTAAATGGCTAACTTTTCATTAAAAGTAAAATGTTTTTAGATTTATTAAAAATTCAGTTAAAATTATTAAACAGGATCCATTGCTAATCAATGGTGGGAAATTGGTTAGCTCTGTGAATAAATTACCATTATTTAACCAAAAGGAAAAGTAGTAAATTAAGACGAGAACTTTAATAGAATTTGAAAAGGCCATTAGTATTTTATGGATTTATTGTTTTCTCTCACTAGAGGGAAAATTGGAGAAGCTGATTTTTTTGCTTGTGACTGCTGACATTTGTTCTGAAATGTCAAGTTTCCATTGGAACTTTGGCACTTAGGCAAGGACCTTAAAATCCTAACTTTTCTTCTCCAAGCACACTGTTCTGTTTTATGGAACAGGAATAGAGATAAGTGTATTTTCTTCAGGTAAAGTTCATACACCTCTACAGTCCAAAGTATTTTGAATGTCCTTTATTGAAATTGTCATTGCTTGACTTTACAATGATAAACCTATCTATTTTGAGCATTAATAATGCGGTTTTAACTTCGTAGTGAATTCTCCACTTCACTTTCTATATAACACATGTTTCTGGAATTCTTCAATTTTATAAATTATTAAGAATGATATATACCTTCTTGATAAGTAACTATAATTTCAACCAAAATGTGTCAGTATAAGTAACCTTCCATTTCTTAGTTTGATCCATTTAAAAATTTAATTAATGTCTGTGGTGTATGCCTGACATTCACACACTAAAATGTATTTAAGTATTATTTCTGAATAAGAGGTGGCTCCTCTCTTGATGTTCAATATTTTTAGTTTTAGTTGGATTTTATTTTTATCATGTCCTCATTTCAAACTGACTCATAATCCAAAATTATCCAAGTAAATCATATCAGGGAATCTATTATTGGCTAAAATGAATCAGTAAGAAATACTGCATTGCTCATGTCTAAATGTAAATAGGCAAGGAGTTTCTTCTGCATTTTCTATAAAAATAAATAATCCATCTTATGTTATTTTCCATATGAGGAATATTTACATACACTTAAGCAAAGTAAATGCTTTTTGTATGATGATTTTGAGTAGAATGTGGATGCTGTTTTACTTAGTCATACTGCAACTTGATATGCCATGCTTTGTTGATACCCATGGGAGGCCTGCCGCTTTCTGAACAGAAACAGAGAAAGAGTGGATTGATGGGGAAAAGCAGAGGGAAGGAAGGGGGATAGAATGCGAGGAGTGAATGGAGGTGAAACTGTGACTGGGATGTAAAATAAATAAATTTTAAAAATTAAAATGATAAATGATTCCGTTTTTATTCATTGACTAAACTGCTACAGAAAACAGTTGCATGTTTCTGCAATAATGGCTTGATATGCCATCAACTGTCTCTTCCATAGTATACCCCAAGTAAATTTTGTCCTCTCATGCCCATAAAAATTTCTATAATGCTCAAAGAATATCTATTCTTCCTAAGGCCGAAATGAACCCCTTATGGTTAAGGTATGAAAATGTAGAACCCTAGTTTTCAAAGGTCCTGATTTCGGTAATATTAGTCAGTTTTTCCTTTTCAAGAAATAGCAGAAAGATTTCCAGAGTGCACAGAAAAAAAAAACAATAGATGAGAGCTAATAAAGGGAGGGATGTAAACAAATTGTGATGAAGAGGGAAATCAATAGAAAATAAAAGTATTAAGGGAGGTGGGAAAGTGTGAGAAAAAGAGAAAGACTGTTCATGGCTCTCTGTCAACTGCCTTGATTTTTTTGTTGGATTTACTTGTTTCATGATTTAATCTAAACAATCCAAAATGCTTATTTTCTTCTTCCATTAATATTCCCTGTAAGTTGCTTCTCTAGGCCATACTTCTTTAACATAAGAAAATTCTGTATCTAGGATCAGGACCAAGATATTTTCTTTTATAAAAAGTATATTGAAACTTTTTACAGCCTCCATTAATGATTATAAACTTACATTTTGTTAACCTTTCCTAAATTCTTAAGTAGTTTGTTTTACTGTTAGATCAAATAAGTTTCCATGAATTTTCTTAATCTTATCTCAGTGATGTTATTGCATCATTAATTAATTTTTTATTCACATTTCCTGAACAAATACATTGAAGATAACCTTTCATGTTGTGGAATATTAGTTAAAGATATGTGTTACATTCTTTTATACTGTGGAATATTTGTTTAATGATGCACAGATGTATTGCATTCTTGTCTGTTGCATTTGTTTAACTCTGTGAGGCTGTGTTACTTTGCCTGTTTAAAACACCTGATTGGTCTAAGAAAGAGCTAAATGGCCAATAGCTAGGCAGGAGAGAGAATAGGTGGGGCTGGCAGGCAGAGAGAATAAATAGAAGGAGAAAAAGAGAAGGAGAGAAAACAGGAGGAGAGAGGACACAATCATCCAACCACTCATCTCTATGGCAAGCCATGGAGTAAGAGGAAAAGAAAGATATATAGAATAGTGAAAGATAAAAACCCAGAGGCCAAAGGTAGATGGGATAATTTAATAAAATCTGTCTAGAAACAAGCCAAGCTAAGCCCGAGCATTCTTAAGAAAAAATACGTCTCTGAATATTTATTTGGGAGCTAGGTAGGAGGCCCCAAAAGAGCCAAAGAGTTAAAAAAAACAGCAACAACACTGTCACCCAATGCATGAATATATCATTCCAACATGCTATTTTTGTCAGCAGAAACAAAAAGTAATCATTCCAGTTCCAATGCAAGGCCATACTCTATCTATACCAAGTTTAAAGGCCAGCCTGTACTACATGAAATCCTTCCTCTCTCAGATTTCAGCATCCTATGTGCTAGGATTACAAATATGTACCACCATGCTTAGCTAAAACCTCATTTCACTGTAACTTGTCATAGTCAGTCATATAAATTATTTTAGAGTACATGGTAATTATGACTTATCAAATACATGCAATTTTCATACAACATAATATTTACCACCCAGAAAATGCTTATACTAGTTTCCCATATGAACTAGAGTTCTTCTGGAAAAACACCATTCAGAATGAATAATGCATACTTTTAAGTAGCATGAGATATTAACACAAATAATTATGAAGTACATTTGTATAAATGCAAACTATAATAAATTTTAGACTCATTTTATGATTGGTCTTATTAAATGGCAATAACAAAAATAATTTATTCATTAAGTAATATAATTTATTTTTCAGAAAGAAACTATAACATATTTTAAACTACATGAAATATAGGAGTTGTATTTCAAGGATTATACTGAATATTTCATTTTATATACAAAAATATCTCAAAAAGGGGGAGGTGAGATGGTTGAACAGGGGAAGGTACATAGGAGTTCAATCTGAAGGCCTACATGGAAGAAGAGAACTGACTCCCACAGGTTGACCTCTGATCTCCACATGTGTACTGTGGCACAAGCAAACACACAAACACACACCTCATACAATAATAAATAAATGTAACAAAAATATTTCCCCAAAGCAGAATATTAATCGATTCAATAGGAAAATATTGATTGAGCAGATATTTTCTCCAAAATTCCAACAATATAAGAAATGAAATGCATAAGTAAAATAGGGTATTTTCTACCAGATAATGCATTGGTGGTTTTATAAGGGAAGCATTTTATGTGTTTCTACAATGATTGGGATTTTGATACAGAGTGATTTGCCAGGACTATTTTCTTTTTTTTAGTTTACTTTTTTTTAGGGTAACACATGAAATATTTTTGGCCTTAAATCCTGAACTTACTACAAATGCAGAAGTTTAAGCAGATATGGTGTAAATCAAATAGTTCTCCCTAACTTCCTATAAGTATAACTATATTCACCAGCAGATTTCCAGGTGGAATTTACTATTCAGTGTGAATGGAGTAGTTTAAGCCTTTGCTTAAATATTATGTAAAGTTTTAAAATTGGGATAAATTCTCTAATTTCATATTGTGTCAGAGAAGCTAGTCTTCTATCTGATTTTTAATTGAAGATCAATACTAGGCATTAATATATCTGTGCTTTGTTCTTCTCTGTTCTTTCTTATTTTTATTTTTCACTTTATAATGTAATTATAATATTTTCCCTTCCTGTTCCTCCCTCTAAAAACTCCCGTATACCCCTCCTCACTCTCCTTTGAACTGATAAATCTTTTTTTCACTAATCATTATTGCATATATATATCCATTTAGTATGCATAATATTACTTGTATGCATATTTTCAGAGCTGACTGTTTGGCACTGGTTAGTCAGTTGGTTTGCTCTTCCCTGAGTAAGATCACCCATCTCACTCTCAGCTTTATGCAGTTAGTTAGAGTTCTTTGTGGAGGCTTAAGACTTAGTGGGCTTTGTTCTTGATTATACATAACAGAACCACTCCGTATGTGGAGCATACCTTTAATCCCTGCACTCTGGAGGCAGAGGCAGGTGGATCTCTCTGACTTTGATGCCAGCATGGTCTACAAAGTGAGTTCCAGAACAGCCAATGTTGTTATACAGAGAAAACCCTGTCAGAAAAATAACAGTTAAATATAAATAAACAATTATATAATTAATTGAGAATCAACTAGATACACAAAAGATACTGGTGTCTGTAATCGTCTCTGAGAGATAAGGAGAATCTGGTGGCAAAAAGCCAGAAACAAAATAGAAAGCATAGCATATCCCCCCAAGAAAGGAACATCTCTTTTTTTTTATTGTCAACAAAACACTTCATTTTTTTTTCTTTCTTTCTTTTTTTTGTTTTTGAGTTCATTTTTTTTTATTTTGCAATAAAATTCAGTTCTACATATCAGCCACAGATTCCCTTCTTCTCCCCCCTCCCGCCCCCCTCACCTTCCCCCCAGCCCACCCCCCATTCCCATCTCCTCCAGGGCAAAGCCATCCCCACAGACTGAGATCAACCTGGTGGACTCAGTCCAGGTAGGTCCAGTCCCCTCCTCCCAGGCCGAGCCAAGCGACCCTGCATAGGCCCCAGGTTTCAAACAGCCAACTCATGCAATGAGCACAGGACTCGGTCCCACTGCCTGGATGCCTCCCAAACAGATCAAGCCAATCAACTGTCTCACCCATTCAGAGGGCCTGATCCAGTAGGAACATCACTTTTTGTCTAACCCATCTCTCCTATCACTGTTACTTTGTTGATTCTAACAATGCTCAGGACAGGACAAGAAAACAGAATGTCTGCCACAGCAACTCAATGAGACACAGATGTGTTGTTCTGTGTGAGATTATCCTAAGTGCTCTGTGACTCAGGCTGCTCAGTGCTACATCCTAACTATTCAAGGCACTGGATCCGTAAAACAAACTTAGAGAACATTTTACTTGGCAAAAGTGAAATTCAAAACTTAGCAAAATATACATGTCTTAAAACATCAAAGATCAAATTCAATGAAAGTTATTAGAAAACAAAACACTGAGCACCTAGCAACTGTAATATGAGTATTTAAAAGATGAATAGTCACAAATAGTGGTTATTTACTATATTTAATTAACCCATATTTTATACTTATCCAAATATTTCTAACATCAATCCACAGAGTAAGAAAGTAAAATCCCTTGTATACTTTGAAATCAGAGAATCTCCAGTTATAGTGTTAGATTGCTTTTAGTCAAAGAAATTAATGTTGCAGTTCTTCTTTTTGCTTTCACTCATGTAGTACAATTGGCTTATGAATAAAATCTACAATTTTATTCAATATCTGTAATGCCTTTCATATGTTATAAAATATGATAGATTTTGCAAATTTCCCAGAATCATTCAAACATCACCAAAATTTCAGAAAATTACAAATATAACACATGTATTATAATTTCAGCTTCTTTCCTCATAAACTGAGAACTGTCATTTGTGTCCAACTCTTTTTAAAACAATATTTAGCTGTTTCTGCCAGGCAGTTCCTTACACATACTTGAACCTCATCACAAAACATTTGAAACTTCAGAAGACAGCAAAAGTACCAACTAGTATATAGTAACACAGATTGTCTGTGTTTCGGCATTTTCATTAAACCTTTTAGTAAATAATGGGAATGATAGTTTGAGTGAATGATTATCACCAGAGAAGATAAATAGATTCCATATGTCCAGTTTTATTAATTGGGATGCTATTTTAATAGTCAGCACATTTACATTCACTTTCTGACTTGCTGTCAATTCTTTTCTTTGTCAGTATAATGCCTAACAAACTAGCCTTATTGAAATGCATTAATTTAAAGCAACAATAAATGGGAAACAGAACCTATACTTAAGCATCTTCCAAGAAATCTATAACATAATAATACAAGCTAGTTTTTCTTATGGAAAACAGTTTTTTCTTATGGAAAACATTTTTGTTAAGTAATTCATAAACAGAAAGATATTCTATATATCTACATATCTGAAAATAAGAATACACAAATTATGCACATTTGTGTACTGTGAAAGTATCAACCAAAATATTGAGGAGCCTGATATCACATGATTCACAAGGAAAAGTTATTAAACTCACAGGAATAGATTCATACGTTGTTTCAACATAGTTCTAAAATTCCTTGCAGAAAGGATGGTTTTACAATTTAATTTTGAAGCAAGTTATAAAATGAAGATTCATTTTGATTATGTCAGATCATGTTAAGATACTCTCAATCCGATATATTGTTTCATTTCATATTATCTCTACAACATTTGGGAAGCTCAGTTGTATTCTATAGACAGGATGAATACTTAAAATCTTCTTTACTTGTCATTGAAAGAAGTAAATTTTAAGATATTGCCTACTGTGTTACCCAAACTAATCAAATCAACTAATTCTGTCATTAAAAATTGCACAATTGACCATGTCAAGAAAAAAAAATCAAAGATTAAAAAAAGGATCTGGTTAAAACAAATAACTGGATATAAATACCTAAACTCACATTTACTGTAACTACTTAACTGAAGGTCTTGAAAAAATATTAATTTTTCTCTCTGCTATTATTTATTTTGTTTTGACCAAGCAAACCTGACCCTGCTTGTATGATTCAGAAAAAACTACAATTTGTATCAAAGCACTTATTTCCAATTTTATAATGGTCATATTGCTTGGAGAATGCTTGAAAATCATATTCAATGCTACAAATTTTTATTTTA
Organism: Peromyscus eremicus; assembly: GCF_949786415.1. Taxonomy (NCBI): domain Eukaryota; kingdom Metazoa; phylum Chordata; class Mammalia; order Rodentia; family Cricetidae; genus Peromyscus; species Peromyscus eremicus. Next base: position 39,545,104 of record NC_081439.1, read on the forward strand.
TTGAATTTCTTATTCATTAAGATGAGCCATCTTATTTAATTTAAAAAAATCAGCAGACCTCATTCTGTGATATAACTTAGTGGCAAAGTGCTTGCATATCATACCCATGGTCTTTGGGTTTATTATCAAGAACAACACACACAAAATTAAAAGGTTCATACTTTGTGTTAGCTGATATATGTTGCCTTAAAAAAACAGAATTCTGGAATGTTTTTCTAATTAAAATAATTTGACTATCTATATCCTGGAATAGTTATTCTACTGAAATATGAATTTATGAATTTGAGTGAAGTTACCAAAAGTTAGCAGATAATTATACAAAATTTTTCTCAAGTGCTAAAAGATAAATGAAGACATTTATCTTTCCTATTTCCTTATGAAATATTCAGATTGCTTTTTTTGGGGGGGGGGGTTTCAAGACATGGTTTCTCTCTGTAGCTTTGCACCTTTCCTGGAACTCACTCTGTAGACCAGGCTGGCCTCGTACTCACAGAGATCTGCCTGCCTCTGCCTCCCGAGTGCTGGGATTAAAGGCCTGCGCCACCACTGCCGGCTCTCAGATTGCTTCTTAAGTATTCCTCCATCACCAGTTACAGTTGGAGAATACTGGTTGCACTTATGAGTGCTTCTCAAATGTTAACACAGACTCAAGTAATCTTGAATTATTCTTCCATTGTAAATTCTGTTTTTGTAGGTTTGGTGTGTGCCTGGAATTTGACATCTTTAACAAGCACCACGTGTTGGTATTGAATGAGTGCTTAGTGCACAGATAAAGAAATTGTTCTCAGTAGTGATAAGTTCTACTTTAACCTAGATATTATTTGGTTCTCAGGTTGCCCCATATTAAACTCAGGAGATTGTTTAAATATCAACTGGTAAGTGTCATAAATACAATGATAAGTTATCATAAATACATATGAATGATAAGGTTTAGACTTGAGTACTAGCTTTTAAAATCTCAGTGGTAACTTTCAGTACATTAATGACTGAGATCCAGTTTTTATACCTTCATAAATCAAGTGATAATATTTACAGAGTGGGAGTAGTTGTTGATGATTTATGTGAAACTATAAGAGGCATCTAAAATTCATTCAGGCAATTTATTTATTTATTTATTTATTTATTTATTTATTTATTTATTCATTCATTTATTTATTTTATGTCCCCACTATAGTTTCCTCTCCCTCCTCTCCTCCCATTCCCCCAACCCTCCTATCCCTTGCCACCCCAATCCCCTCCTCCTCTTTTTCTGTTCAGAAAGGGGCATGTCTCCCATGGTGTCAACAAAGCATGGCATATCAAGTTGTGGTAAGTCTAATTACCCTGCCTTGTATTAAGGCTGGGCAAGGCAAACCAGTATGAGGAATAGGTTCCCAAGAGCCAGCCAAAGCATTAGGGACACCCCTGATCCCATTGTTAGGAGTCTTACAAGTAGACCAAGCTACACAACTGTCACATATATGTAGAGAGCCTAGATTAGTACCATGCAGGCTCCCTGGTTGTTGGTTCAGATTCTGTAAGTTCCTATGAGGCAGGTTAGTTGTTTCAGTGAGTTTTCTGGTGATGTCCTTGACCCCTCTGGCTCATACAATCCTTCCTCCCTCTCTTCAGCAGGATTCCCTGAGCTCAGCCTCACCTTTAGCTGTGGGTTTCTGCATCTGTTTCCATCAGTTACTCGATGAAGGCTCTCTAATGACAATTGATCACAGGAGACGGCCAGTTGAGGCTACATATCTACTATTGCTAGGAGTCCTAGCTGGAGTCATCCTTATAGATTTGTGATAGTTTTCCTTGAATTAGGTTCCTACCTGAACCTGAAATGTTCCCCCCTTTCCAGTCATCTCTTTCAGTACTCTCCACCTCCACCCACCTCCAACTCAGTCCCTCAAGTTCCAATCCCTATCTACCTCCAGTCCACCCAGGAGATCTCTTCTATTTTCCATACCCAGGGAGATCTTTTCCTCCTATTTTGGGTCCTTCTTGTTACCTAGCCTCTCTGGGTCTGTGGATTGTAACATAGTTATCATTTGCTTTATAGTTAATATCCACTTATGAGAGAGTACATATTATGTTTGTTTTTCTGTGTTTGTGTTACCTCACTAAGGATGATCTTGGTGTTTGTCCCATGGTACTAGCATCTCCAAAACACTGGGGTCTTCTGCTCTGACTGGGCTGCACTTTCACTAATAGCCTCTCATAGGCTCTCTTCTTGGTGCCAGGCTTTAACTCCTTTGCATGATGCCTTCAATACTGGGGCTTCAACTGCCACTGAGGATACACCTTCACCAGTGGCCATTGCTGGCCTCTCACAATGTGGAAGTGTAAGCTGAACAAACCCTTTCCTCCCCAATTTGCTTTTTGGTCATGGTGTTTCATCCCAGCAATAGAACCCTATGACATTATATAACTGCCCTTTGTTTCATTCTGGCTCATACACATAGTCTAGCAAATATATAACCACCAAGATCCTCAGCAGCATTGATGTGGTGCCAGCCAGAGCCTAGAACAGAAGCTATGTGTGCTGTAGAAGGGAGAGCCAGAGAAGTGACCCAAGCCCTTTGGAGGAATCCAAAAGATCATGAGTGGATCCCAGACATTAGATGGTTAGAATTTGGTCTTGCTTTCATTTGATGGTGACTGTGGCCTGATTTTCTCCTCTTGAAGTAAGCAAGCTGTAGCTAGAGTTTTCCTGGTTCTGCCTGGCCCATGGTCAGGACAAATCTCTCTCACCTGCCAGTCCCACAGCCACTCAGACCCAACCAAGTAAACACACAGAGACTTATATTTCTTATAAACTGTATGGCCATGGCAGGCTTCTTGCTAACTGTTCTTATATCTTAAATTAACCCATTTCTATTCATCTGTAAGTTGCCATGTGGCTCGTGGCTTACTGGTACCTTACATGTTGGTACTCATGGCGGCGGCTGGCAGTGTCTCTCTGGCCCAGCCTTCCTGTTCCCAGAATTCTCTTCTCTGCTTGTCCCACCTAAACTTCCTGCCTGGCGACTAGCCAATCAGCATTTTATTTATACTGAGAGAGATCCACAGCAGAAAGCATTTTACTGGAGCCCACAGTTGAGAGACTGAATTTTAAAAGATTTTGGATTTTAAACAAGATTGGCTATTTTAAAGAAACTAAAATTTTTATGTATTTGAATTTGTAAAGACTGTGGGACTTTTAAAGTTATTTATTTTTAACGTGAGATTTTAGAATGAGTAAAAAAGGAGGGGTTATGGCTTAATAGTGTGTATCATGTTGACAAGGGGTCAGTTGTACTGGCTAGTTTTGTGTGTCAACTTGACACAGCTAGAGTCATCAGAGAGGAAGAAGCCTCAGTAGAGGAAGAAGCCTCAGTTGAGGAAACGCCTCCATGAGATCCAGCTGTAAGGTCTTTTCTTAATTAGTGATCAATGGGGAAGGTCCAGCCCATGGTGGTGATGTCATCCCTGGGCTAGTAGTCCTGGATTCTGTACGAAATCAGGCTGAGCAAGCCATGTCAATCAAGCCAGTAAGCAGAATCCCTCCATGGTTTCTGCATCAGCTCCTGTCTCTCATGATACCAAACCTCAGCTGCTATCCCTTAACCCTTCATGCCTTCAAAACCACTACCACCCAGGTGATGCTTACACATTACTAAGTCCACCTGCCTGCAGGAGGTACAACCTTGGCCACCTCTGGAACACAAATTTCCAGGAAACACTTCCCAGAAGATTTCACCTCAGTGAGGCTGATCAAGTATCCCAGCAAAGCAAAGTTCGCTTTAATAGTTCTGGTATCTTGTTAATCACAGCTGATTCTTCAGGCCCAGCTAACCAGAACCATAGGACCTTAATTCAAAATAACAAATGGCCCTGACAGAGTCTTTAAACTTTCCTCTGAAATTTCACAAGCCAGGCCTCCATCCTCTGCACTACTCTCAACATTCTTGTCTTCCAAGCTCCCACATAGCTCTTAACACAGAATGGCTCTTCTAGCCCAAAGTTCCAAAGTCCTTTCACAATCTTCTCCAAAATATGGTCATGTTTGTCACAGCAATACTCCACTATGATGGTACAAATATTTCTTAGTTAGAATTTCTATTGCTGTGATGAAACACCATGATGAAGAAACAAGTTCTGGAGGAAAGGGTTTATTCAGCTTACACTTCCACATTGCTGTCCACCACCAAAGGAAGTCAGCACAGGAACACAAACAGGGCAGGATCTTGAAGGCAGGAGCTGATGCAGAGGCCATGGAGGGGTGCTGCTTACTGGCTTGCTTTTCATTGCTTGTTCAGCCTACTTTCTTATAGAACCCAGGACCAGCAGCCCAAGGATGACACCACTCACCTTGAGCTGGACTTTCCCCATTGATCATTAACTGGAAAATCCTTTATAGCTAGCTGGATCTCATGGAGGCATTTCCTCAGCTGAGGCTCCTTCTTCTCTGATGAATCTAGTTTGTGTCAAGTTGACACATAAAACAAGCCAGTATTTCAAAGTTCTAAAATATATGTTGTCCAATAAGCACAGGCCTTGAAGTGAATTTAGTATGGTTTCCAGCAGTACATCCCATTCACCTGGTTATAGCTTTGGAGAGAAAATCTAATTTAGATCACTTTCCAAGTAAAAGTATCATATTGCCTTGCAAATGATATACTCATGAAGAAACAAATTTATTCCTGCTGAATGTTTTGTCATGGAACAATTTTCATGTAATAGGAATGGATATTCCGTTGGTACTGGCTGATGGGTTAATTTTAAATCAGTTCCAAAACTGATTTAAAATGAATCCGTTTTTGTAGCTACTATATTGAGTTTAAAAGAGCTCTACAGGTTAATTATAGATCTCATAATGTGCTCATCTGTATACACATGCTTGCATGCTTGTGTGCAAGTTTATGTGATGAGCTAGTTTTTACTTGTGATTTTAAGTAGAAAAAAGAAGTCATTTTAACTGACAATAGAAGTACAGTATATGTCAAGATATTACAGAATTTCATTAGTACAAAGGGTTGGGGATATCACAAGACATTTAAAAATGAAAAGATTTGGGCTGGGATATAGCAGAGCACATGCTTATAATGCATGAGGCCTTTGATTTGAGCTCCAGCACTGAAGAAAGTAAATTTAAAATGAATAAGATGTTCTTCTATGACTGAACATTCACAGCCACTTATTGTCAGTGTTTTGACCAATGAAGAATCTCTTTATTAACCACTGTCCACTGCAAAAAGAAATTTCTCTAAGGTTGGGAGCAGCACGAAGAATATGTGTAAACATCAATATTAAGAAGGCAGTTTGACAGCATGCCCATGTTCTAAAGAACCAGTATGTACTGCTAGGGACCATGAGCTCCCCACTCATGCTATTTTACCAGATTCACAGTACTTAACATGAAATTCCTCTGTGCAGCAGTCCTCAAATCCAAACATAAAGTGGTCAGTTACCCCACAACCACTATGACACTATAACACCAATGGGCAGATACCAGTACTTTTTTATATAAGGGATATCCAAGTGATATAAAATTGTTCTTACCAGTGGCAGTTTCTCCCAACCTATATCCTATACTTCATATTCTAATCAGAGTACTTTACACAGCAAAAGCTTAGCTACCCATAAAGTGCAACTAAAGTTTTCCCTTTTATGGATTGAGCTTTCATATCAAATATAAAATACCTTCATATTCATCAAAAAGATTTTCTTATCTAAGTTTCTGTAAGCTATTGAGTGTTCTGATTTAACAATTGACATGATATTTGTAAGCCAAAAGGCTAAAATTGAGGCTTGTGTTATTTTCCTATTGACTTATTTATTCTACTTTCAGATGCCCACTTGTTCAAATCACACATGTTGAAAGCCTGGCTTTCATTTATGGAATTGATTTTTAAAATTTTCCAAAATTCAGTTAGATATATTTTGTTGTTTATGTACCATTGAGGCACAAGTATGTGCCTCAATGGTACAGAACTTACATTATCATAAACACTGAAAAGTTGATAAAAATTAATAATAGGTGTAGTGATCCCTCCCATTTTGTCAAAATCACCTTATCTGTTGTAGTATTTGTATTTTTCCACATACAATTTAGAGTAAGTCTAACGATGTCTATGAAAAGTGGTTATTCTATGTCAAAAAAACTTTCATTAAATCTCTAGATGAATTTGAAAAACATTAGCATCTTTACCATATTGGATGTTCCAATGTTGAGGAGATGCTATAAGATATTATTCTTTTATTTCTTTCCTCATGTTGTATATTTTAAACAGTGATTTGCATTTAGATTAGATCTCGCTTTTCATATCTATAAAATACATATAGTAATGATATTATCACTTAGAACACATAACATAAACAAGGGAGAAATAACAGTACACAAAGTGCCACTGTAAAAGAAAATTTAAAATATAAATTACTGTATTTAGCCGGGCGGTGGTGGCGCACACCTTTAATCCCAGCACTCGGGAGGCAGAGTCAGGCATATCTCTGTGAGTTCGAGGCCAGCCTGGACTACCAAGTGAGTTCCAGGAAAGGCGCAAAGCTACACAGAGAAACCCTGTCTCGAAAAACCAAAAAAAAATAAAAATAAAAAATAAAAAAATAAATAAAATATAAATTACTGTATTTAAATATGTGTATGATATTAAAATAATTTTAAATGATACAGTTGTAATTGTTCATATAAAGACTGTTGGAGTCCTATAACTTTTTGTGACTGCAAAGCACATTTTAATTACACTAAAGTTATGCATCAGCATATTTTAAAATTATTCTTCTTCAATCTGCAGTTTATGGTACATGTTGTAAAATGAAGACTGGTCCTTACCCATATTCCAATATTATCCAGTAATCCCTGCACCATAAAACTGATGATAAATTCATTAGGACAAACTGGTGTGATAAATTTAAACGTGAACAAAGAATGAATTTTTAAGTAATTGAAAACTCTAAAAGCTGTATCTTTAGGCAAGTGGGGTAGCATCTTGGTTATTTTTCCTTTTTAATTAAACTATTTGACATAATATCAGCATTCACATTAATACATAAGAATATAAAACAAATATATTGTAGCTCATGTATTTTCAACTTGTTTGAGAACAGGAAAAAAATTGGCTATGTATCTCTTCGTTCCCTCATCATAGTGATCTGTATTTGTAGAAAGATACATTCTGACAGTGTGTGTGTGTGTGTGTGTGTGTGTGTGTGTGTGTGTGTATGTGTATTTCTTAAGACCTCTACACACTGTATTTAGTCAAGTACAATGACAAATGTGCTAGTTTTTAGTATAGTACAGAGGTACAGTTAGAAAAAATAGACATTTGATAAAAAGTATCCAATTCCATACTGTTTATTTTGCCACATTGTAATAAGGTCTTTGCACAATCTTGTATTGCATAGAGATACATGAAAATCCCACAACTTTGATGTATTACTGCCACCAAGAATAAAATATATGTAGGTGATGAGATTTATGCACACATACATATACCCTTATCTGCACAATTTCAGAAACTATATCACAAAAAGAAATGCCTCAAATCTTCTCTTTTCTTGACTTCCTACATTCTGTCTGAGCTTTCTATTGACCTAAAACAATACAAAGTTAGTCTACAAGGGAGCTAATGAGGTATAATATGTAGGAGTCAATCTCACAGTTATGTAGCAGAACAAAAAAGCTCCAAATGACTGCAGCCTTGCAAGCTAAAATGGAGTGCAGAGAGATATCTAACATTTTAACAGAAAAAAAAAAATCACCAACACAGAATTCCATTTTTATGAAATTTTTCTTTAAAAGTAAAGGAAGAAGAAATACTTTATCAGACAAACAGACTATAATGGAATCTACTGCTAGTATACTTGCCTTGCAAGAAATGTAAGAACAACTTCAAAAAGAAAAGATATGGGTCAGACACTTAGAGCTACATAAATAAAGGGAACAGGCTCATAAAAGCAAGAAAAAAGTCACATGTAAAATAAATTTTCTTACTTTCACTGAATCTTAATTATCCATTCAATGTAATAATGACAACAAAATTAATGAACAATTAATGGTTGTGAATAACATAAGTGAATGACAACCATACTATAAGTTTCAAGAAGTGGTAACTGAGAATATATTATTCGAAATGCTACACTAACTGTGAGGGGAAAACAGAGCACTGTAAAAACAAAGAGAAAATGTTACATTTGCCCTACGTCATCCAACATCACAGCTGTCCCTCAACAAAGACTTCATATTTAGTATTGTACAACCGTAACCATAAATGATTTCACTTTTTTCTCCTAGTTAATGTCAAGTGGCATTTGAAAAATAAATGGTGAAAGTGAGAAACTAATACAACACTTATTTTCTAATATATTTAGCTGCTGCTATTAATCAGGTTGTATTCAAAAGTTGGTTAGTTTTTTTTTTAATGCTTGGTCATTGTTATTCTCAAACTGATGTTTTATTTAAGTAGCAATTCTGTAACTTTCTATTTTCTTTAAAAATTCATTCATATCTTACATTTTATTCTCTCTTCTGAGTTACTGAAAATGATACCTCTGAATATTTTAAAAAATTCCAAACTTTGTCAAATGAAGCTTTAGGATGGAAACTTATACACTTTACATTTAATCCATCTTTAAGTTAACTATTTTTGAAGGGAACTGCATTTAAAGTCAAATGAAGTAAATTCTACGGTTTTAATAACAGCCTACCACTTTCAGGGTTCAGTGCATGTACTGTTTATAGAGCTTGGTAAAATTGTTTAACAAAAGAATAAATGGTCATTATTTGTGCACTTTCAGTCATTTTAAAACTTTCTACAATTCCACAGAAGGTCTCTCTCTCTTTCTCTCCACCTCTCATTTGTCTTTCTCTCTCTTTTTCCTCATAAATCCCTAAGGAAATTTAAAAGAAAGGAAAATGGTGGGGGAATATACTTGTAAACCAGAGGTTCTTTCCACCCCCTCCCTCCCATTCTCTTCCTCTTCCTGTTCTTTTCATCATATTAGAAAACAAGAAGCCTATACATCTCATCACCTTTCTGACAACGATGGAAATAAAACTTACCCTTTAGATGTCTCCATCCCATACTTGGAAGAATACTTGGAAATCTTTCACATGATCCAATACTTAAAAAACATGGAAAACTATTAAGTTCCTCAATTCCAAAACCCATGGTATTAGGATCTTCAAATTTTGTCATTTGTTTACTAGGGGAACACACTCAACAATTGCCCCCCAAAGCATAATCAAAATGAAATTTGGGCTTCACCACTGGATGGAAACTGGTGATATTTGGATTGAAAGAGCTAAAGCGAGGAAGCTAAAGGCTAAGCTTCATTTTGAAGTTTTCTAACAGGTGAAAAAATTTGATGTTTACGTTTTAAAGAAACAAATTAAGAAAAGATTGTGATTTGAATACATGAGCTTGAAGCTACAATACAAATGTCGTGAATTACCTAGATTATAATTTTTATTTCCACATTCCTGTACAGTAATATCTTGGTTCAGGCTTTCAATAAATGCACTTGTGTAATGATTTGTTTTAATACTGAGCAATAACAAGGTGAAATTTAAAACCCACATTCCTAAAAACCAAAGTCTATTTTTCCTAGATTCTAAGTATTTTGTTTAAAAGATATTAAAATTATTATTTGTAATTTTCAGATCTTCCTGAACTAGATAAGAATTGTAATTTTTGTTATTATATTGTCTTACCTTGGCACAGAAACTTCCTAGCAAGCTAATTACACAGAAATTTGTCATTAATGTCATGGTATAGTTGACCTGTGTATTTATTTGTGTATGTACAGATTAATTTCCTATGTCAGAGACAGAAAACTTTGACAAATGGGATTCACCTAGGCTGCCATCCCTTTGCATAATGAAATTTTTTATTTTTTAAATTAATGATGGCAAATTTATTTCAAATTTTTACTTTTAAGAAACTGTAATTTATCTGTCAATGTAATGAATACTATAGAAAGATTGAATGTGTCATCTTACTTAATCAATTCCACAAGTACCATATCACTTTAGTATAGCATCATCATCAAGACCATATTAAAGTCAATATGCAAAATATATTATCACAAGAAACTCTCAGTGTTGTTCTTTTATGGACCCACTTGCTTCCTGGCCTCACCTACATCTTAATCCTAAGTAACTACTAATCTGATCTCTTCAAATAGTTCTATCATTTTTAAAACACCACAGAGATTGCTTTTTATTGTGTGATATTTTAAGATTGGCTTTATTCACTTAGCATAATTCTTTATAGGTATTTAGGTTGCTGTGTATATCAATTTTGTGTTTAACTGTTCACCAACTGATAAACCTCTAGAATGTTTCTAATTTCTGTTTGTTACCTATGCAACTGGGAACACTAATGTAAAGTTTCTGTTAGAAAGGTTTTAATTTTTTGGTAACTAACACCTCTAAAAAAATTAGGCTGTTTATGTTGGGTGTATTTTCAAATTTTTACAAAGCAGCTAAACTTTCTCTAGAGTAACTGTACTGTTTTATATTCCCACCAACGATTTTTAAGTGATAATTTTCTGTGCATTCTTAACATCATTTGATATCACTATGTTTTTTTTTAATTTGCTCACTGCAAAAATATATGTAGTTATATCTTATATTCACAACAGCAGTGGAGGAGTGTTCCCCTTGCTCCACATCCTCGACAACATGAGCTGTTATGTATGTTATTGATCTTAGCCATTCTGACACGTGTAAGATAGAATCTCAAAGTAGTTTTGGTTTGCGTTTCCCTGATGACTAAAGATATTGAACATTGCTTGAAGTGTTTCCCAGCCCTTTGAGATTCTTCTAAAGAGAATTCTCTGTTTAAATCTGTACCCCGTTTTTAACTGGATTGTTTGGTTTGTTGACATCGAGTTTTCTGAGTTCTTTATATATTTTGAATATTAGCCCTCTATCAAATGAGGAGGTGGTGAAAACCTTTTCCCATTCTGTAAGCTGCCATTGTGTCTGAATAAGATACATAGTTTATTTTCCACTACTGAAGCTTTTCATTTTCATGAGGTTCCATTTATTAATTGTCGACCTTAGTGCCTTCACTGTTGCTATTTGTGTTCTGCATAGAAAATGGTCTCTTGTGTTGATGTATTCTACTCTATTCCCTAATTACTCTACTGTCAAACTCAGTGTGTCTGAATTAATGTTGAGGTCTTTTATGCACATTGACTTGAGTTTTGTGCAGAGCAATGAATATGGATCTATTTGAATTTTTCTACATTCAGATATCCAGTTAGACAAGCACCATTTGTTGAAGATGCATTCTATTTTCCATCATGTATTTCTGGCTTCTTTACCAAAAATCAGGTATCTATATGTGTGTAGATTTATGTCAGGGCCTTCAATTCAATTCCATTGATCAATGTATGTGTTTTATGCCAATATAATGCAGTTTTTATAACTCTAGTTCCGTTGTACAGCTTGAAATTAGGGATGGTGATACCTCCATAAGTTTTTTTTTTTAATTGTATAGGATTGTTTGGTCTATTCTGGGTTTTTGTTTTTCTGTATGAAATTTAGTATTGTTCGTTCAAGGTCTGTAAAGAATTTTGTTGGAATTTTGATGGGGATTACATTGAATGTGTAGATTGCTCTTGGTAGGATGGCTATTTTTACTATATTATTTCTACCCATCCGTAAGCATGAGAGGTATTTCTATCTTCTGATATCTTATTCAGTTTCTTTCTTCAAAGACTTTAAATTCTTGTCATGTAAGTGTTTCACATGCTTATTTAAGCTTACCCCAAATATTTTATATAGTTTGTGGCTGTTGCGATGGGTGTTATTTCCCTGATTTCTTTCTTAGTACGTTTGTCATTTGTATAAAGGAAGGCTACTGATTTTTTTTTTTTAGTATCCAGCCACTTCGCTGAAGGTGTTTTGACAGCTGTATGGGTTTTGTGGTAGAATTCTTTGGATTACTTATGTATACCATTATATCATCCACAAATAATGATACTTTGACTTCTTCCTTTCTGATTTGTATCTTCTTCAGTTGTCTTGCTATTGTAGCTAAAACTTCAAGTAATGTATTGAATAGATATGAAGAGAGTGGGCAACCTTGTCTTGTTTCTGATGTTAGTAGATTTGCTTTGATTTTCTCTCTATTTAATTTGATATCGGCTATAAGCTTGCTATAAATTGCTTTTATTATGTTTAGCTATGTCCCTTCTATCCTTAATCTCTCCAATGCTTTTATCATGAAGTGGTGTTGGATTTTGCCAAAGACTTTTTCAGCATTTAGTGAACTGATCATGTATTTTTCTTTGTTTTGTTTTGTTTTCATTTAGTTTGTTTATATGATGTATTACATTGGATGATTTTTTTATGTTAAAAAACCAACCCTGCATCTCAGGGATGAAGCCTACTTGGTCATGGTGGATTATCTTTTTTATGTGTTCTTGGATTCAGTTTATGAGTATTTTATTGAGTATTTTTGCATCTATGCTCATGAGGAGGACTGGTCTGTAATTCTCTTTCTTTGTTAAAACTTTGTGTGGTTGGGTAATTCTGCTCTAAAACTGTCTGCCTCTGGGCTTTTTCTGGTTGGGAGACTTTTAAGGACTGCTTGTTTTTCCTTGGGTTTATAGGTTTATTTAAGTTGTTTATCTGATCTTGATTTAACTTTGATAAGTAATATCTATTGATAAAATATCCATTTCTTTTTGATTTTCCAATTTTGTGGAGTACAGGTTTTTTGAAGTATGACCTAATGATTTTCTGGATTTCCTCTGTGTCTTTTATGTCACCATTTTCATTTCTGGTTTTCTTATTTGAATATTTTATCTCCATCTTTTAATTAATTTGGATAAGAGTTTGTCTTTCTTGTTGATTCTCACAAAGAACCAATTCTTTGTTTCATTAATTCTTTGTATTGTTCTGTTTCTTTCTATTTTATTCATTTCAGCCATTAGTTTGATTATTTCCTGTTGTCTACTCCTCTTAGGTGTGTTTGCTTCTTTTTGTTATAGAGCTTTCATGTGTGATATTAAGTTGCTAGTATGAGATCTCCCTAGTTTTTTTTTTTATTTTAATGTGCTATGAACTTTCCTCTTAGTACTATTTCATTGTGTCCCATAAGTTTGTGTATGTTGTACATTCATTTTCATTGAATTATAGGAAGTTTGTAATTTCTTTCTTTATTTCTGTCTTGACTCAGTAGTCATTCAGTAGAGAGTTGTTCAGTTTCCATGAGTTTGTAAGCATTCTGCTTTTGTTGTTGTTGAAATCCAGCTTTAATCCATGGTGGTCTGATAGGAGGTAGGGGGTTATTTAGATTTTATTCTACCTGTGGAGACTTGTTTTGTGATGCAGTATGAGATCAGTTTTGAAGAAAATACTGTGAGGTGCTAAGAAGGTACTTTCTCTTGTGTTTGGGTGAAATAGTCTGTAAGTATCTTTTAGGTTCATTAGGTTTATAACATCTGTGAGCTCCAGTATTTTTCTGTTTAGTTTTTGCTTGGATGACGTATTAAGTGTAAAGGACTTGGGTTTTCAACTCTCCCACTATTTATATGTGAGGGTAGATGTGTGTTTTAAGCGTTATAATGTTTCTTTTATGAACATGGGTGCCATTGCAGTAGGACCATAGATGTTAAGAACTGCAATGTCATCTGGGTGGGATTTTCCATTTGATGAGTATGAAATCCTCTTCTCCAACTTTTTTGAGTAATTTTAGCTTGAAGTCTAGTTTGTTAGATATTAGAATGGCTACACCAGCTTGCTTCCTAGGTCCATCTGCTTGGATAAGTTTTTCTAACCCTTTACCCTTTGGTAATATCTATCTTTGATGTTGTAGCCTGTTTCTTGTGTGCAGCAGAAAGATGAATCCTTTTATCATATCTATTCTGTTAGTCTGTATCTTTTGACTGGTAAGTTGAATCTATTGATATTGAGAGATATCAATGAACAATGGTTGTTAATTCCTGTTATTTTATTGTGTGTGGTGCTTGTAGGAGTGTGTGTTTGCTTCCCTTCTTTTGGTGTTACTGGTGTGAGATTATGTCCTGTGTTTTCATGGGTGTAGTTAACCTTCTTGGGTTGGAGTTTTCCGTCTAGTATCTTCTGTATGCCTTGATTTATAGATAGATATTATTTAAATTTGACTTCATCATGTGATATTTTGTTTTCTCCATCTCTGGTGATTGAAATTTTGCTGGGTATAGTAGTCTTGGCTGGCATCTATGGTCTTTTAGAGTCTGCAGTGCATCTCTCTGGCCCTTCTGGCTTTTAGAGTCTCCATTGAGACTTTATGATAAAGTATGTACAGGATCTATACACTATAAAGTAAAATTTTCAATTAAATAAAGATATAAGTCAAGAGAGGTAAGTACTATATTCATGGGATCAGAAAATAGAAGACAATTAACAGGCTGATTCTTACATAGATTGCTCTACAGTTTTAATGCAGTTGTTTTCTAAAAAATAGCAGTGATTTTTGTTTATATGGGTAGCACCAAATTACTTGCATTTTATTTTGGGATTTTTTGGTCTGGCTTTTTAGTACCTATAAAATAGCCCTCTAAGCCAACATATTTCCCATTAAGTTTGTTTAAAACCAGACTGATTTTCCTTTTAATTTTGATATTATAGTTATATCATTTCTTCTTTCCCTTTCTTTGCTATAACCTCCCATATACTCTTCTTTTCTCTCTTCCAAATTCATACCCCAAAAGGAGACTATTTTTAAACATCTAAAATATATACCTTCCTAACCTATGTAACATTTCAACCAATATAGATAACTGTGAAAGGGGGAAATGGCATGGAATGATTTTTTTCCAGATCACTAAATTTGTAAATTTTATCTAACAATTTTGACTATCTCAACTATTTTTTCTGAATTATTTATTCAATGAAGGTATATTAATTATAATGCTTGAATTTATGCTCATTGATTTATTAAGTTCAAAGATGTGTCTGTCCTTGAATGTCAACATAAAACAATATATTTAGGGTTTACAATTAAAAAATTCAATGTTCAAATCCTTGTTCACGTTTATATTTACCACACTCAGTTTTACCAACTAATACACCATTTTAGCATACAAATATTACCATTTAATAATGACATAGAGGCAAAGATGAATCTTCATTTTACAGTATGTATTAAAAAACTATATCCTAAAATATTCATTTAAAGATATATAAATCAGTCCATTCAATGTACAAATATATACATTATTTTATTGAAAAGTGATCTGTGTGATGTATTCATATGTAAACAATTATAATCTTTTTTCTTTTATTGAAAATAGATTTTTTCACACAATATATTCTGATTATGGTGTCCCCTCCCTTTACTCCTCCCAGCTTCTCCTCACCTCTCCTCCTATCTGGATCTACCTCCTTTCTATCTCTCCTTAGAAAACAAACAGATATTTCATGAAGAATAATAGAATAAAGTAAAATATACTAAAATAAAACAAAAACAAACAAATGATAATAGGACAAAACAAACAAACAGAAGGAAAAGATCCCAAGAAAAGACACAAGAAACATATAAATGCAGAGACCCACTCATTCATATTCAGGAGCCCTATAAACCCACAAAAGCTGAAACCTTAAAGTATCTATACCATAAAATAAATAAATATAAATAAATTTTTCAAAAAGAAAGAAAGAGCTCTTACAAGATCTTATGAGTTAAAGAACCACCAAAGATGCCATTGAGTTCTTTTTCTGTTAGCCATCTGCTGCTGGGCATTCAGCCTACCCTTATGAGTAACTTATTTTCCCAGTGAGACTCCCTTGGCATAAACTAAATTTTCATTTGCAAGTGATTATCAATTAGTGATCCTTTCTAAGTTAGGGATGGATTTATGCGTCTAATTTATTTTTTTTTCAGCTCTAGGATTTGTTTCAACTCTAGAACCACAACTGGTGCTGACTCTTATAGTCCCTGTGCATGTTGCCTCAGTCTCTGTGAGTTTATATGTTTTTCAATGCTCTTTTTTTAGAGGGTCTTGTTTCCTTGGTGTCCTTCCCTCCCCACTGGCTGTTATATTCTTTTGCCTCCTCTTACACAGATTTCCCTGATACCTGAGAGTTGGGATTCAATGGAGATATCCCATTTAGGGCTGAATGTTTCAAGGTCTCTCACTCTCTACATATTGTCTGGTTGTGGGTCTCTTTGTTCCCATCTCTTGCATGATGAAGCTTCTCAGTTTCTCTGTTGATGGCTGAGCAAGTCCCTTAGCTATGAGTATAGCAGAATGTCATTAAGGGTCATTTTATTACTACATTCCTTAGAACAGTAGTATTCAGTTTCACCCTAGGTTCCTAGGCTATCTACTCTAAGATTCTTCATCACCTGAGCAGTATTGGGAATGGGTTCCATCTCGTGGAGTGTGCCTTAAGCTAAATAAGATATTGGTTGGTTACTCCCACAAGCTTTGTGCCACCATTACCCTAGCATATGTTGCAGGCAGGGCACCATTGTAGAACAAAAGGTTTGTGGCTGGGTTGATGTTTATGTTTCTCCTTTGGTAGCACGCAGAATACCTTCCTGTACCAAAGATGGTAGCATATAGTCTGTAAAGGTTCTACATAGGCATCAGCTCAGCTTCTCCATGTTCAGTGAATTGTGAAGGTGATGTCTTCAGCAATAGGACTTCATCATCAGTTTGGGGAGAGCAACCTGTAGCTTTGGCAATAGCCTATATTGTCTGAGTGTTTCAATGTAATCCTTTTGGTCAATATCTCAATTATATGTAACCCATTCCAGGTATTGGAAGCTTCATTTAGTGACAAGAATGTTTGGTTGGGGCTTGGTTCTTTTTCCCCCATTATTTGGTGATTTCTCTTAGATTTATGTATGTATGTATGTGTGTATGTGTATATATGTATATATATATATATATATATATATATATATATATATATATATATATATATATAAAGAAGCTTCTAACTGTATTAAGTTTCCACACTACCACGCATATGGCCTTTAATTTTAGCCATCTCTTCCTGTATTTTCTCCCTTCTCTTCCGTCTCCCTCCCCCTTCTTCATTGATCCCCTAAATCTAGCTCCCCGACACATCCATCCATAATTGTCTATTCTATTTCCCCTTCCTAGTGATATCTATTCATTTGGCCTGGTCTTGTACTCTATACCTAACCTCTGTGGTTGAATTATAGTCTTAACATTATTTTAATGCATCTGACTGAGGGCTGATCTCCAAAATATATAAAGAACTCAAGAAACTAGACATCAAAATATCTAACAATCCAGTTAAAAAATGGGCTACAGAGCTAAACAGAGAATTCTCAACAGAAGAATCTCAAATAGCTGAAAGACATTTAAGGAATTGCTCAACATCCTTAAGTCATCAGGGAAATGAAAATCAAAATGACTCTAGTATATCATCTTGCACCTGTCAGAATGGCTAAGATAAAATCACTGTAGACAGCTTATGTTGGAGAGGATGTGGAGCAAGGGGAACACTCCTCCACTGTTGGTGGGAATGCAAACTTGTATAGCCACTTTAGAAATCATTATGTGGTTTCTCAGAAAATTGGGAATCAATCTTCCTCAAGACTCAGCTATACCACTCTTGGGCATATACCCAAGAAATGCTCAATTATACCACAAGGACACATGTTCAACTATGTTCATAGCAGTATTATTCATAATAGCCAGAATGTGGAAACAACCTAGATGCCCCTCAAATAAAGAATGGATTAAGAAAATGTGGCACATATACACAATGGAGTACTACTCAGCAGAGAAAAACAATGATATCATGAAATTTGCAGGCAAATGGATGGAATTAGAAAATATCATCCTGAGTGAGGTAACACAGACTCAGGACAAACATGGTATGTATTCACTCATAAGTGGGTACTAGATGTAAAGCAAAGAATAACCAGACTGCAACCCACAGCTCCAGGGAGGCTAGCTAGCAGGGAGGACCCTAGGAAGGATGCATGGATCGCACAGTGAAGGAAAAATAGGTGAGATCTCCATGAGCAAACTGGGGGTGGGGGGTAACAGTAAGGGATGGGGGTGAGAACATAGGGGAATGGGAGGTTCAAACTGGAACAGGGACAGAGTGAGAGAGCAAGGAAAGAGATACCATGATAAATGAAGACATCATGGGAATAGAGAGAAACAGGGTGCTAGGGAAGTTCCCAGGAATCCACAAGGATGACCCTACCTTAGACTACTGGCAATAGTAGAGAGGGTGTTTGAACTGGCCTGCTCCGGTGATCAGATGGCTGAATATCCTGTCATCATAAAGCCCTCATCCAGAGACTGATGGAAGCAGATGCAGAGACGCGTGGCCGGGCACAAGGGTGAGCTTCAGGAGTCCAATAGATGAGAGAGAGGAGGGATTCTATGAGCAAGGGACTTCGAGATCATAATGGGAAAATGTACAGAGACGGTCAACCAAAGTAGTAGAAACTCATAAACTGTGGATCAATGGCTGAGGAGGCCCCATGATACTTACTGGACTGGGCCCTCTGGATAGGTGAGACAGTTGTTTAGCTTGAACTATGTAGGGGACCCACAGGCAGTGGGATTGAGACCTGTCCCTGGTGCATGAGCCGGCTTTTTGGAGCCCAGCGCCTATGGTGAGACACTTTGTGCAGCCTTGGTGCAGGGAGGAGGGGCTTGGACCTGTCTCAACTGAATGTACCAGGCTCTGCTGATTCCCCATGGGAGAATTGCCTTGGAGGAGGTAGAAAAGGGGATGGGTTGGGGGGGCCAGACTGGGATGCTGGAGGAGGGAGGAGAGGGGAATCTGTGATTGATATGTAAAATGAATTGAAGATCTCTTAATAATAAAAGATTATTTTAATGACATATAATTTTGATCCACACTTTATTATATGCATTCTGGATCTTTGTTTTTCAAAATGCTGGCTTTAGAACCTCTATTCTTTTTTGGAAATTTTTTAAGAAATAATTTTATTCATTTTACATACCAACCACAGACCTCCCTCTCATCCCTCCTCCTGCCTCCCACCCCACCTCCTGCTTCTGATCCTTCCCCCATCTCCTCTTCTGAAAGTGTAAGGTCTCCTTCTGGGAGTCAGCAAAGCCTGATTCATTCAACTGAGGCAGAACCAAGCCCCTCCCCTCTGCATCAAGGCTGAACAAGGCATCCTACCACAGGTAATGGACTCCATAAAGCAAGCTCATACACCAGGGATAGATCCTGATCCCACTGCCAGGGGCCACTCAAACAGACCAAGCTACAGAACTGTCTTCTGTATGTAGAGGGTCTAGTGCAGTCTCATCCAGAGAACCTCTATTCTTAACTATTTCTTTATGTAGACACATGTATGACAGATAAACTGAGAATCCTAATCCACAAATCTCAAATCAGAAATGCTAAAATGGCTAAAACATTCTGTGCACCAATAAGACTCTAGAAATGGAAAATTTCGTACTTGACTTCAACTGTTTTCCTAGCTCTACATCTACAGAAATATTTCCAACTGTTTTTGACTAGCTTCCAAAAACAAATCAATGGAGGAATGATAATCTTTTCAACATGTGATTGTAGAGCAATTAGACTAGTATAAGAAAAATGCATGCCTTCAACATAAACCCCACACACATATAAAAATTCAAAGTGAATCATAGATCTAAATGCAAATAAAAATTTTTTAAATATTCAAAAAATAAAGAAAACTTTTGTGATGCAGGGAATGGTCAATAGTTATTAGTTAATATAATTAAAATATTCTCCATAAAAGAAAACATTCAATAAACCAGTAGTTAGCAAAATATATACCTTTTGCTTAATAAATACCTTTATAAGACTAAGAAAACAGAAACTACAGAATGGATATTTCAATCTTATGTCTGACAAAGTACTCACATCTAGAAAATATGAGTTTTTGCATCACAGCAGTAAAATAAACAAATGACAACACCCAGGTACCCAACTAGAGAATGGACAAAAGTTATGTATAGACACTTCTTTGAAGTGTTTATTAAGGAGGAAGGGAAAATGATGAACTGCTAATTAATGTGAAGTTTTACTTAAGGAAGTTGAATAAATTGTAGAGCTCTACCATGAGATTCTACATCAAAAGTCAATAAGACCATAGTGCACATTTAAAAGTTTTAAGAGTTTTAATCTTAGATCTAATATTAAATATTTTTATCCCAGTGAAATAGTTTTAAAGGGGTACATGGAAAGCTGTTTGATGCCATTATGCATTAGAGAATATGAAATTAAGATTGTCATGATATTCTCCTACATCTTAGGAATAAAAAAAATCAGAATTGGAGTCTATCAGATACTGGTGAGAATTTGAAGAAACTGCATCAAATCATTCACACATTATTGATAGATATAAAATACTTCAATAACTTTGCCATTATCTTTAATAAATTAGATTCTCATTTGCTAAAATATTCAGTAATCATACTCTTGAGTATAATTTTGATCAAAAATAACTTTACATGATTGTTTTTGCACCTTTATATGTACTGGTCAAAATTTGGAATATCTGAAATGTTCTTCAGTTGATGAATGGATAAACAAACCACAGAACAGCCATAGATGGACACACGCCTCAGACATAGTTGTAAGAAGCTACTGATAAGAATGTGAATGGCAATTGATGTCACAATTCTGAGTGAAAAAAAAGGCAATATCAAAAGATCACAAAGTGAATGATTACATTTCTATAACGTTCTTAAAATGGCAAAGTTCAAAAGGTGGAGGACAAATTAGTTGGTGACAGGCTTTAAGGGTGACTGAGGAGGGTAAGTGGTATGAATATAAAGAAGTATTATGAGGAAAGTCTTAGCAATGATGGAATAATGCTGTATCATGATTGATAAAACAAATGCAGTACATGTACACAGTGAAGTTTCAATGCATTACAAAGAAGAATGAAATCATGACATTTAGAGAAAATTGGGCCAAAATGGAAATCATTGTGCTAAGCAAAATGAGCCGGACTCAAAAGGACAAATATGGCATGTTTTCTTGCTTATAAATCTAAATTTGTGTACGTGTATGAGAAGAGAGGAAGAGATCTCAAGAAAAGGAACACAGGTGAAAACATGAGATATGGAGACAGAAGAGACCATTCTGGGGTTAAAAAAGGGATAGCACACATGCCCGCAACACACATTGTATGTCTCTCTCTAATAATATTATTTACTTTGCAAAAGTTGTACTTTTGAGTACAACTACTGAAACACCGAAACAACCCAAGGAAGATAATTATAATTATAAAACAAATGTGTTTCTCAAAGTATGTTACCAAAGTGTCTTGAAAACATTGAGCTCACCTGATGCATAAATAATAAAGAGGAACATGAATGCTGCTGTTGACAAAGAATGATTTACAAAATGTTGAATGACATATTACAACTCTGTATATTTAATATTATAGTCTTTTGTTGAACCATTGAGTCATCATTAGTTCAATATTTCATAGAATAGATTTAATAATTATTACAGCAGAATTTGAAGAAAATAAATTTCTGGTAAAGAAGACTTAACATAACTCACAACTGAAATTTAGCATTTTGGGAAGAATTCTCCATTCCATTGTAAGTGTGTTCTTTATTTTAGAAGAAAACATGTCCCCTGAGACCTACTCATATTCTACCTTCAGAACTCAGCTGTTCCATTCTGCTGCTGCTTCTCTTATTCAGAGTGTTGGCATCATCAATACATGATTTTGATTTGATCCCAAGTGTAAAAGTTAATTTTGGTAAACATCAAACAGATTACAAATGAATATATTATTCTAGGCAGTTTTTGTTGTCCAGAAGAGTGACATTTCAGTTGTGTTGAGAAGGGAGCAAAAAGAAAGGCATTTAAAAGTTAATTTTGGATCAGGATTTTCTGTTTTGTTGTTTTGGAAATTAACATAAAAGTTACAGAAAATATTGTGACAACTTTGTACTGATGAGTTTTTATGTCTGGGGGACTTTGAGAGCAAGACTGTGTCCCTGTGCTATTCTGGTTTGGACGTGAATCAGAACACAGTTGAACATTATTTGAATTCACAGAGCTTGCCTTGCTGGCAGCACAGCCTTATATGTAGTGTCCATGGGCAGTCCTATTATGGGAAAGCAACTTGAGAGAAAAGGCGGGTCACTTGCTTGTGCGCAGGTCCTGGAATTTGAAATATCCAGAGGCCTCTACAGAATCCTGGCATCAGTTACTATGTTGACTCACTCCGTGTTGGACTTACTCACTTTCTCTCTACAGGACTCAGCTCTTGAAGGCAATAGCCTTTATAGAAAAAACGAGTAGGAAAACTCGAAGTGCTCTTTTTTTTTTCAAGGCTGCTGAAGTTTATTGGCTTCTCATCGTACCTAAGCCTACTGGAGCAATAAAACTGAGAGAAACTTTTACCCAGATTTTTATCCCTGCCTTGATATATACTTTTTCTTCCAAATGCTTTGGTGGGAAGAAGTTGAAGACTGTTGTAAGTACAAAGTGACTAAAAATATCTTAACTGTGGCATGACTTTCAGCTTGTGACAAGCTCACCGAGTAGGCAGATTGATTTAAACTTATTACAGTAGCTTATGAAGAAGCATAAATTCTGTCTTCTACGTAATTTTTCATCCATAAGTCAAGCATATGTGTTTCACACTGTAAAATCTTTCCAGTAGATATGAGGAAGACTTGTGGGGGTTTTGTTACTGCTGTTTGCTTGCCCTTTGCAGTAGACTAAATACACCGTTCTTGTTTAGGAAACCTCTAATAATAATATATGCATAGCTTGCTTTGAGTGTATGGAACAGATCATTTTGATTACTGTGAATAATTGACATATCTGTTTTTATTGTGATTGACATTCATCATAATGGTTTTGTAGATAGTTGTGAACTGACCTGTATTCTCAGTGAACTGATTCTCTATAAGAAGAGCAGAAGCTTACAGTTTGGAAAGATTTTATATGACAAAGCATAGGAGAAATTAACAAAAATATGTTGTCTTTGGCAGATGACAAGTGTAAAAGTGTTCATAAAGATTGGATTTCTAAGTTTTTAAATTGTTTCATATTTTAAATACTATATTCTCTGTCATATCATGATTATTATTCAAATAATAATACAATTTGTGCTGGAAAATTATCAGGTAGTCTCTTGTTCTGAAAACAAAATAAAAATCTGGAAGACTTGTAATCCTATTTTGTAGTAAGTCACTTGGTGATTCATGTCTACTGTGACCTAACATGTCAGTAAAAATTTTAGATCAGACTTTTATTTAAAAATGCCCCCATTTGTTTTTAAAATACCAGCTATGACTAGTAAATTTTAAAATTGACTCTAACACAACAACAAAAATAACATATAAAAATAATCCATGATGAGGCCATGGTGTCCCAAAGATATGGAGGAAGGTTATCATTTTCTCCCTATTTTTGACTTGTGCACTCTAGTCATTCTAAAATAGCTATGATGACAATGCTTATACTTAAGTATGAAAATAGAAATCTTTATAAACAGATAAAGATTCACAAATTCTAGAAAACCACTGTAGAAATTGAGATTGGACATGTGTTGATTTGTAATAGATGTGTCTACATTTCAGAGCAAACCCCTTGTTTCCACTGTTGCCTTCAGACATTTATTTTGTGTTATCTCCTAAATGAAAAGATACTGTCTACTGTCAATGCAAAATACTTGCAGCACTTATATATGTTCTTTGTAACACACACACACACACACACACACACACACACACACACACAGGTATGCACATTTTAATTTTCTATTTCTGTGTCTTTTATAGCAACTTAGAAATATCATTGAGATAATTCATTGGTAATAGTTAAGTCTTCAAAACCAAAATCACAATCCAGTGTCCAGAGAACATTTGAAAGACTATCAAAAATGCAATTCTGAAATGAAGAGTGGAAAGCTTATACTTTGCTTTGGCATAGAGAGTCTACTGGGTTTTTAAATACTTAGGATTTGAAGAAAGCTTTTATCATAGAGTTTTTCCAAACCATGAAATAACGCTTGTGCAATATAACAATGTTTAATGAAAAACAACATTGTAGGGGTTATAGTGCACAAAAACTTTTGCTGTTTTAATAGTGAACTACTAGTTGGGTGTTTTGACAGTTGAATCTTGTTTTTCAATTTGCCTTAGACTGAAAAACTTTGAAAATATTTTTAGTTGGAGTTTTGATCTTGAAACATTACTGTTTAAAAGAAAAGATTGTGGTGTTAAAACAAGAATTGGCTTTTAAAATTACATATGTAATTTTGTATATTTATCAAATAATTTATTGCAAATAAACATTAAGATTTTTAAATGTCACAATTTGTCTTGAAGTCTAACAAAGTTATCTTTTAGAATTTCAATTGCAAGATCTCTCAAGGGCATGTTAACTGAAAGAAGAGAATCCTTTTTAAATTGATGATATACTTTCTAATTTAATAAGAGGCTTTTGCTGTGTCTTCTATATAATATCATTATGGAAAATACAATATATCATGTTATGTAGATGTTGTTCTTTTATTTTAAAATGTCTATGGAACGTTATGTTCAAATTTAAGTTATTTAAGGAAAAAGATGTTGGTTGACTTTATTGAAGCTAGCCAGTACTAAAACAAAAAGGCATGGAATTACAGCTTTACCTTTATTACTGTAGACTAAGGTTTTGGACATGCAAACTATCATTTATTTTTGAATGTATTATATAATTGTATTTTTAAATTGGGGTCCAAAGGCTTCCTCCTAGTCTTTCCATAGTACTTAGTTTGGACACTCCTCCTCACTGATGCTTCTCCTCCATCTTTTTGCTTCCCTTCCTCCTTGCTCCCTTCTCCCATCTGAAATCCTTACTGCTTGGGAAATAGGCTTCCAAGTTCTTAACTGTGTAGATTAACAAAAGAAATTGAAATCATCACTCTCTTAGAAATCACAAGTGTCTTCTTCTTCTTCTTCTTCTTCTTCTTCTTCTTCTTCTTCTTCTTCTTCTTCTTCTTCTTTTTATCTCTGGCATATCTTTTATCATATCGCCTTAACTGAGAGTAGAAGAAAATTATTTAACAAAAAACTCTCATTTTCCTTTCAACTTATATTAGACATCCCTGCCTTATTAGGTATGACTTACCATATTTTCATCAATGATTACTTCGTTACAAATTCAAGAAAAATAGTGTTTGCGTATGAAAAAATATTTTTGTATATCACAAAAACATGGGTACTTAAATGACAAAGTACACCGAATGAGTCTCTTTTAGGAAACTTAGGAGACTGGTTAAATTTAATAAATCATTTCTCAAAAGTAACTTTCTTTCTTAATTTAATTTCTATTTGAATCATATATCTATTATAAGAAATTTTAGAATAACTAATCAATATCCTTGGCCAGAAGATAATATGAACCATGAAGGCAAGAGCAAATTCAGGATTCATGTGGCCTAAGATTACAAATCTGGGAGAGCTCTTTCAAGAAACTTAACATGAAATGATTAACATAGATTTAAGAGCCTTGGCAAGAGTCCATATAAATGAAGCTTCAATAATTTCATTAGGCATCACTTCTAATTAGAGAGATCTGTTGGGATTGTATCTTTTCACAACTAAATGTTAAAACAAACTGATGTTAGTTATATTTCAATAAATCATAAATTATTTCACAAAGACTTCCTTGTATATAATGTAGATTAGAGAGCTAAAAGAATTTATAGAAGTAGGAATTTGACATTTCTGTCTTTTATTCTGAAAAGATGCGTTGATTAAAGTGATGTCCAGCTCAGTTAACAAAGGGGATGCAGTTATTTCATATATACACGGCACGCCATTTGAAGGGTAGCCAAACTACAAGGAGGAGGAATAAAGACGACCTTGGATTATTTTTATACAGTAGAGATTTTGATTGGCTTCAGAGAGAGGCAGTGCTTTTCTATCTCACAAAGACCTGATTTAGTCCTTAGAGGTTTGTGTTCTGTTAGCAAGGCAATCTGTCCATATCAGAAAATTTTGTCGGGAAAGTCATAAGCTCGAATATGGGAAATAACTACTTTTTTTTTTCTATTTAATGTAACCACATTTGTTAGTAGAGTATCATTAAAATATATACCTTTGTGGATCAGGCTCCATGCAGCATAGGAATTTTCAAAACCAAACAAACAAGGAAATAAACACAATGTGGTCATTAGAGTTTCTCGACTTGCAACATACATTACAGTCTGGTATATGACCAGTGATCTAGTGCTTGCACAAGGTTTTGAGCTACATCTCCAGTAGTCCCTTCCCCTCAAAACTTCTGTCTACTTTTCTACGGTTTTATCCTATGCAGTACTGAAACACCTTTATTACACATATGAAAGTTAAAATGACAATGTTATAGTATAGTTTATGTTGCCAAATTGAAGGGCTTTGACTACTTGGGTCAAACACAGAATTATTTCTGAAGTCCATATAAAACTTCAAACTCTCACTTACTGGATATTAAAAGAGAATTGTCTCAGAGGGGGGAAAACTACCATTTATGAACATTCATGCAGAAGTATAGTTTCAAAGGTAAGAGGTAAAATCATTAGGTTCACTTTTTTCTCAAAGTTTTAAAATAAAACTTTGGTTCTCCTTGTATTATATCATTAAATTTGCCTTCATAAATCAGGCGATTTCCCCAGAGATTCTAAAATACCTTTTAATAGCTAGGGTGCATAGCCTTTATATTTCCTCATTCAAGATTACTGCTCTAAATATTTCCAAAGAAATAAACAAAAATGACAACAACAGCTTTGGCTCCAGTGTTTAAGAAAATATGAAATAAGCAGACTTACTGATGTGTAAATGAAAGTGAGAAAATAGAATTGCTTGGTGACTTACTCATAAAATTTCTTTATCAGCCTCCTGCACTTCAGGCCCATTGAGAAACCAAAGGGAAGTATTCTGTCTTCACACTTCATGTCTTTCACGTAGTCTGCAGTTTTAAGATACTTTATACCCAAAAGTTTGTTTAGTTTTATTTCATTCATTCAAAATGTCTTGGGATTTCAATACGTAAAGAAATTCAAAGTCTTCCCTGATTCAAGATCAAGGCTAATCTGGGCTCCACAAGACCTTGTAGGTTTAAAAGATAACTGTTTTGTTCTTTTGGTTTGGTTTTTTTCTGGTATCCTTTCATCCCTATACTTGGCTTTGCAAAGTACATATACTGCTAAGTCTTGATGAAACATGCATTCCTACCACTCAAGATGGAATTTAGAGATGTTTCTGGCTGATCTCATTACTGTCTTTTGCCTTCTCTGTCACTGCCTCGATTCACTCAGTGAAAATATGCACAAACCTTGTCCCTCACTAAGGAAAGTGAGGGAGGATGGATGATTAGCCTTTCATTGGAATGGAGTTGTCATTCTCTGACAAGCTAATAAAATAGTTTTCTTATTTTTGTTTTCATTGTTCATAAGTGAACCTTCCAGAAAGGCTAATTAAATATTTTCATTCCACATAATTTTAAGGAGTTAATCGTCTATGAATTTAAGGTGTAATAAAAGTGATTTTTATGTCAGTTTTGAAAGCTGGAATTTATCATGGACTAGTTAGTCTTACATATGTAGTCTCATGTTCATGTAAGTAAAAAAAAATGAAGAGCTTTGCCTCTGTTTTAATTAGTCATTTCATTTTAGTTCATGTATTTTATCTGTGTAAGTAGAAAAATATGGTTGTTCTGAATAATAGGAAAAATATGAAAATGCATCATTAAAGGCAACGTTCATCCATGTAATAAAAAGAGAATGTAGATAGTTGAATGGATCTTGAAGAGAGATAACATTAAAATTTTTCAGAAAAATGTCGTTTGAATTGTCATGCTTTTAGCTTCTATTTACTAAATGCTAACATGACACATTAGTAAAACAATAGTGAGAAACACGTATGCAATTATTTAATGATTTATCTTCTACTCTTTGATGTATTTACTTTTAATCATAAAATTTCGAGTTTTAAAAGTGTTAGTATTGGTTAAGGACAGTTAGCATGACAGTGTTTTATGTTCTTCCTGGTTACTGGAAAGAAACAAAAAGCCTTACTCTGTAAATATTTCCACCATCTCCTTGGCTGTTTTTTTCTTTGGGGTTGTAAATCACTCTTTATTCACTTACTCCTTTTTTGGCTAAGACTGCCACAGAATCAGGACTATAAAAGGGTATGAACATCAGTTGCTTTTTGCTCATTGCTGGCACTCATCTTTATTTGCACACAACTTGTCTCCTCCTTTATCAGATTGCAGTAGCAGTAGTCCTCAGCCCAAGTACTGACTTAAAGGGCAAGGTAATCCACATACTTTCTCGGTTCAGAGTTTCACCTTGAAAAGTGTGTAAAGACAAATTAAAAAAATAAGAACACACATGCGTAGTTGGCAAGTCTTTTCATCAAAAGAAAATGGAGTAATTCCTTTTTTCTGATACTTCAGACAGCAGTATTATAAAGTAATTAGTGAGTAAATGGACTAAGGTAGGGTTGTCACAACAACTTATATCCTGAAAAATAAAAAAAAAAAATAAGAGAAACAAAAAGCTAAACCACCCTTGAAAGAGTGGGACTAGCTGCAGGCTATGCTGGCACAGAGGTGGTTAAGTGCAAGAGTTTACGGGAAGCACAGACAGCTGGGTAACCCTGATTTAGAGGAGGCTGAAGGGCAGAGCAGGAGCCATGTGAACAGCTGCTAAAGGGCTAGAAGATTCCTTTGGATTAAGTGTACACAACCCATCTCTAATGGGCTGTTTCAGCACACGTCAAGTGTTATCAAAGGGGTTCACTGTACTCATGCCTAGAGCCTTGGCAGTGTATTAGTTTAAATGCCTGGAAATAGATTTCCTCTCAAAACAAATCTAGTGATGAAAATCTGAAAAGAAGTGGCTTCATAAAGCTTGTATGTGTGGTTTTGGATAACCATTATTTAAAGAAGACCTTATAGGTCATGCTTCGGTATCTGCTCCATCATTTGTACATCACATATTATCGAGTGTCATTTCTTTTGCCACATCTAATCAAGTAGCCTGAGTGCTATGCTCTGCATGTGATGTTCTAAATAATCAAACCACTAGAGATTAGAATGTAGGGAAAGATGTGCATAGGAATTTGTTCACACTACTCTATTTGCATTTTAGATTAGAGCTATAGATTAAAACTAGATTGTTATAAAACCATGTAAGAGTGAACTATGCTAGTCCTAGATATTTGGGAGGTATTCCTTAGAAAATGATAGTCAGTGTGAGAAACGGCAGAGTAGGGTTATGGAGTAATTGCCTAAGGGGAAAGAGAGCAAAACTATTCCTGTCAGAGTGGAACATTTGTAGCAGTGAATCTTGGTATGAAGAACTGCAGCAAGGTCCGCTTTCTTAGAGTAAGAATAGTGAGGAAATGTGTGGGAACAAGCCTCAAGCCACAACAGTGGCCTATGACTCAAATATTTAGAGCCTTGAAGGTCATTGAGGTGAACTTTCTCTTTGTATGAGCACTGGCCGTTCTTTCTGTGGGTTTCAAATAGAGCATTGATATAAATGTATTTCTGGTTTCTGGAGGATATCACTTTTATTAAAGAGATTTTCATAAATGCTGAGGATAGATGGTCAATAATCTGAAGTTCTTTTAAGGTGCAAAGGAAGGTGTTTCTTTCTTTTTTTTTTTTTTTTACTAGAATGGTGGCTGTGCAGATAAAAGAAGATTTTATGATTTCCTTGTAAGATAAAATCAGTAGCAATAGAGGATGAATTGTATGCAGTTTTGTTCAGGACTTATATGATTGGGAACACAGTGATGCTATTTACAAGCAAAACTCTGGAAAGGAAGCTGGAATGAGGGGAACGATGATGGATATGGATGTTTGTTCTGTTTATGAGTAGTTTTGATACAGTAGAGATAGGGATCTGAAGTCTAGAAATAAAGTCATTCAAGTGGATTTAAATGTATAAGTCATTGAATGAATTAGACCAGCTAGAAAGACCATAAAGTGTTAAGTGTAGGAGGTCAGGAATTCAATGTGAGGACAAACACACACACACACACACACACACACACACACACACACACACACTCAAGAAGCATCCAGACACAAAGGTACAATCAGAAGCAAGGTGATACTTCTCTCAAAGGGGCTGTTCCTTTCAATCTCCAATGTAAGGACTTTGTGAATGAGTTGCTCACTTGCCTACCAGGTGCTCTGCTTTCCACAGACTCTGCCATCTATTTGCCCCTAATTTCCTATTCCATGTTGCTATTTCGGTGAGATATCGCCCAAATGTTGTCTTGGTAGAAAAGCTTCGATAAATATTTAAATTGTGTAATGTATTCAGCTTTTTCCTGTACTCTGCATTTCCTAAAAATACCTTCTTCGGAAACCCCATTTAAACCGACTACTGTATAATGAAATGAGCCTTGAGTGTAAAACATTTATCATATTCTGAATTTCAATTGCACAGTCAGAGTTGTTAAGTAATATGAAAAATCATCCTTTAGAGAATGCAAAATTGCATTGACATGACAAGGTAAGTTTGTACTTTATTTAATGTTCTTTTAGTTAATATAGATGCTTATTGAGGAAATGTCTAAAAATTTCTTGTGAGAACCATTAGCTGAATTGATTATTCTTATATCTGCAGAAATGGTGAAAATACTTAGAAAACATTGACAATTCAGTCTAAATAAAATGAGAATCGTACTAAAGAGATGGAAGGCATTTGAGTAACTGAAACTTAGTCATGGATTTTATCAGTTGCCTTTTGGGGAAATAGGACTAGATAGAATATTAATAAGATATTGGGCAACCTTTTCTCATTAGGTTTTATTTGCTTATAAGAAAACATTGTTAGACACCTGCTGTGTTCCCTTTGCTTTTTAGGAAATTACAACTGCACACCAGAGAACAAACATACATAAAAATATCTGTAAATGCATACAACTGATATACAATAGCAGGAGACTTATGGAACCTGGTAGGATTCAGCCATAAATGATTCTTTAGGAATAGCTTGATTCTGGAAGTGATCACTGAATAATCAGCCTATGCAAGTCTTCATTAAAGAATGAGCATATGTAGATGAGGATCAGAGAACAAGAACAAGTAGACATAAAAAGACAGCCATTAAACAAGGCATTGATTTCGCCTCCATACAAACTAATAGAATTACCTCGTATGTGCACAATGCTAGCTCAGAATTGTCTGAACTTTAATAATAATATGTACCACTTGTCAAATTGTGCTTAATGTCAGACACTTCTCTGAATAAAACAACACATATAATTCTTTAACTGTATGAGTCTGGGAAATACAACCCTCCATATTTAATAGATAAAGATGTGGAGGTACAGAGAAATGATTTGCCTAAGGTACCTCACCTGTGATGTGTTTAGAGTCAAGGCTTGTAAAATGGCCCAGGAGCAGCAGGGCTGAAGATCATTAACGAGTCAGTTGCCTTCATGTCTCAGACTTAGGCAGAATATAGTGATGATAAAATAAGACATAGAAATAAAATAAAATGAAACAAAACTGTCAGGAGTTACATCTAACAAGAACTACACATGTTCCTTTGAGAATTCTACTTTTAAAAGTTCAAAAATGTTGGCTTGTTTATTAAAACTCATAAATCCTTATACATTTTCTTAGCTATACACTGGGGTGTCCTGAATAACATTACATCCATTCTCTAAACCTCTACAAGTAACCACCTCTGATGCTATCTATGATAATTAACTTCCTTCAGTATTTTATTCCTGTCTCAGTTTTCTTCCCGTGTGAACATGAAAAATATCAAAGAAATGCCATCCAGATCTGTTGTAATTGTCTCCAGCTAGCTTCCCCAGGGTGATCTTACTGTTGATCTTTCTGACTTTATTTTTATAATACACAGGCTATTGTGCTACTTAAACAGAAAATTGAGAACTGGACCTATATGTATCTACTTTAGTAATATCAGCAAAAGTAAATCACATGTATTAATGTTTCCCTTAATGGCAATAAATACTGCAAGTAGTGCTAGTATAATTAGTAGTTTATTTAAAGTACCATAATTTATTACTTTTACCCTTTTTTGGGGGAAAAATTACCTCTTTCCTCAGGTTGTTAGTTATATGCAGCATGGTTGTGTGTGTGTGTGTGTGTGTGTGTGTGTGTGTGTATAGTGTATATAGTGTATACTATACAACACTAGAGTATATAAGTAACATAGACTGTAAACATTAAGCGACTAAAAGCATCCTATAAAGATAATTGACTTTCTGGCTTAGCTTCTGCCATAGTTCCCCCCCGCCCTTTTTTTATGATGGATAAGTGCATAGAAACATAATTGAGAGAGAAAGTGTATAAACCCAATTTATGCTCCAGCATAGCTTCAAAAGAGCCATTCTGACTACATAGAGATACCGTACAAAGTGTCGCCCTGGGCAAGTGTTAGTTTGAGTGGGTACCCTAATCTAGCACTGTAATATTTTTGTAAGCTTTACAATGAAGAAATTTTTCTACAAAATTGATACCTCCTGCATGGCGAAATTCATGTTAGTCTTCCAATTTGTATGATCAAAAATGATACTGAGAATTTCATAAGCAATTTTCTTCCCATCTTATCAAGAGATATGTTTCTCCACAAATCTTCACATTAAAAGATAACCAAAGGCCGGGCGGTGGTGGCGCACGCCTTTAATCCCAGCACTCAGGAGGCAGAGCCAGGCGGATCTCTGTGAGTTCGAGGCCAGGCTGGGCTACCAAGTGAGTTTTAGGAAAGGCGCAAAGCTACACGGAGAAACCCTGTCTCGAAAAAAAAAAACCAAAAAAAAAAAAAAAAAAGATAACCATAAAACATTACCACTCAGCAAAATGTCTTAAGATGCATGGAAGAAAGTAGTAGTTAGGAAGCAGTCAGAAATAAAGCCCAGTAATAGAATATCTAATAAGGATGCTATTGACTGGAATTTCTTTCTTCCACAGTACAAATAGTTTCCTATTATTCAATAACTGCCTAGCAAATAACCACATCAGGATAAATATAAATGATTTTTCTTCTCATGGTTTGTTGTGGGGAAGATAGAATTTGAAACTTTGTGCATGCTAGTCAACTGCTTTGCTATTGAGTTTCAGCCTTACTTCTGCCTTTTTTCTTTCTTAATTCTGAGGTCACTGATACTTGGATAAACTCTAAAATGAATCTTACACCAAAGATACATTTTGAGAAATTCAGTATGTTGATTATCAATAAAATATTGGAATGATGATTCAACTAAATATAGCACTGC
Source organism: Peromyscus eremicus (assembly GCF_949786415.1). Lineage (NCBI taxonomy): Eukaryota > Metazoa > Chordata > Mammalia > Rodentia > Cricetidae > Peromyscus > Peromyscus eremicus. The sequence continues at coordinate 39,578,302 of NC_081439.1, forward strand.
TCTCTAATGTAAAACAACCCCCTTAACATACCACTATAAATAACACTAGTATATGAAGACATGAAAAGATAAACTGTTATGATATACATGTTTTCACTTTAATCAATTCTATTCTTTGTTTGTTTTTCTACTGTATTCTATTAGATGAGCAACTTGGAGATAAAATTTTTCTGGGTATAGAAAGTCTTCATGACAGTGTAGTAAGTGAAATAATTGAGATCATTCCTTTCAATACTATTAATGTTTTAAATCTCCCTCTCTCACACAGGCAAACATTCACATACACACATCAGAAACATATACGCATATTGCCTAGAAATTAAGTGATTTACAGATGAAAGGAGTTGGCATCACTAAACCTAAAAAATAAGTAAAATCATGGCAAAGATAATAAGGAAATCAATTTTTTCATTTGAAAAATTTATGGAACACTTGAAGAGAGCTGGGAAAAAGAAGGAAAGATGACATTTTACAATCAAATATCATTGGCTAGTTAGAATGGACAATTGTAGGTTAAGATGTTTTTCTGCTTATTAGGATACTATTACTTATACCACTTTAATATTTAACATTTGAAGTAACTATGTTAGTGGTTTATCATGATAATTTCCAATGAAATTAAATAATGCATTCTACTATTGTAAAAATAAATAAAAACAAGGTAACTTTTTTCATGGCTTTACATACATCAGTTCGGTGGAGATTTCCTTTTTCCTTAACATTTTATGCTTTGTGATCAAGCTTCACCCTGCTGAGTTCAAGTGAAGTAAAGAACTTCAAGTCACAAAAACCAATTGACCAAATTCCTCCATCTTTCCTGACCTTCCAGCTGCAGTCAACATTCTCTAAAGAACACTGTCTTCTTTAGGGGTCTGTGTACTGTACTTTTCAGCTTTGTTCAGTTTGGGAGGCATTTCTTTTCACATTGCAGAAGCTGATGCTCTCTACTGGTCCTCAAAAATGAGAATTCTTCATTACTCAGTCCTACCCTTATTCTTTAATTTCCTCCTTGGTCATTGTTTTCATGACTCATGGTACCACCTTCACATTATTAACAGCTATCTTCAGTAAACTGGCCTCGTTTTACCTCTAGATCAGATTCTTTAAAAAAAAATTCTGAAACAGTAATTTTATCTGCCTGGTGGGTGTTCCCATTCTTATTTGACAAAGATGTTTCCACTCTGAAAACTCAAAATAGAATGCTACCCCATGACACCTGATCAGCTCTCTAGTTCTTTTGTTGTTTTCTGCTTTTGTTTGAAAGGTATCTTGCTCCATATCCCAGGTTGGCTTGAAGATAATGATTGCCTTGCCTCTACCTCCTTAGTGCTGAGATTATAGGTATGTGCAGCTTCACCTGGCCTATCGCTCTCTTCATCATTGAATGGTATTACCATCCATTACTTTTCAAAAGCTCCAAACTCATTTCATCCTTGATACCCTTATCTCTCTTGCAAGCTTGTTTCTAAGCTCTTGTCTGTCACTGTCAGCTTTATCCCCTAATATCTTTTCACTCACACTTCTCTTTGCCTCTTCTGCTTTTTCCATAGTCTAGTATAGCTTCTTTTATAGGAAATGCAGTTGTGGTTTCTTCTCAGGCTTCTCTGTATCTCTCTGTAACCCTCCCTCCACTTTCCCCATTTTCCCTAGTCGATTATCTTAAATTTATTCAATTATGAACTTGAGCATATCACCATACACTTAATTACATACATACATACATACATACATACATACATACAGAGCTTTATTGGATACTAGTAAAGATCAAATACACAAATCAACACACACATACATGTGTGCATACATACAAAAGGAGCATGGTATAGATCCTTTCTTCCTTCCCTGCATCACTTCTCTTAAGTCTCTACCTGCCTTGCCACTGTACTGGTTTCCATACTAGTACTTGAATACATTTTGTTTCTTTCTGCCCCAGGCCTTTTAGATGATTTTTTACTCACCTAGAAACTCTTCCTCCCCTTCTCCTGTTCAACTGGATAATAGCCTTTTCCACTCACAGAGTAAACATCAGAATTTGCAAGTAAGATGATATTGACCTACACTATAGCATCTATCTATAACAAATAGCACTTTTTGCTAGAGTTTTATATGTAGAAGTGTCAGTAAAATCTGTTATTATTCATTATAAGGTATGTTCCACATACCCAGACAACTCAATAGTTCTTACCATTATTTCCTCCAAACCCAGTCTATATGAGATTTCTCAGTAAATATTTTGAGGAAGTTAATTAATGCTTAACATTTTAATGAAGGGCATAATTGTATCAATTTGCATATACTAAGATTTCATAATAATGATTAAAATGATTAGACTGCCTTGTGAATACTTTAACTAATTAATTATTTTTGAGACAGGATCTCACTATGCAGTCCCGGCTGGCCTGGAACTCCCTATGAAGATCACCTGCCTCTGCCTACCAGTGCTTGGATTAAAGGGGTGCATTAACATGTCTGGCCCTTCATAAATATTTTATGTTACAAAAATGTGCTTTAATTAGAGTTGAAGCTTAATATATGTAAATAAGTAATGAAATTTTGTTTCCATTCACTGTTTTGGTGGGATTTCCTCCATTTCTTTGATTTCTAGTCTTCCTTTACACTCTAGAACTTGAAGTTTTGTTTCTTGATTTTATTTCTTGTTATAATTAACACCATGTATTTTGTGTATTTATTTATTTATTTATTTATTTATTTATTTATTTATTTATTTATGAACCATCAAGGAATAGTATCTAGAATATAGAAAGGTTAATCAAAACCAAACTCTAAGTCTCACAGTGGTAGTGCATGCTTTTAATCCCAGCACTTGGGAGACAGAGGCAAGTGGATCTCTGTGAGTTCAAGGCCGGCCTGGTCTATGTTCCAGGACAGCCAGGACTGCACAAAGAAACCCTGTCTTGAAAAGCAAAAAAACAAACAAACAAAAAGCAAATGAACAAAAAAACCTCAAGCAACAACAAACTCTAAAACCATAAACAACCTAATTAAAAATGAAGAAACGACTTGAATGGACATGTATAAGAAGAGGGTATATGGTATAATGGTGACAAATAAGTACATGAAAAGCTATTCAACTATCACTAGCCATAAGAGAAACACAAATTAAAATTATGAATTTTCACTACCTGATGCAATGGTTAACTTTTATGTGATGATGCTAAAAGCTAAGAAGGCTATAGTGAATCTGGATGGCTAACACATTGCTAGGGAGAAGGTATGACTACCCTACTATTTCCAAAAACAACATGAAAACATGATATGACTTAGCACCTCTAATCTCAGGCATTGATCTGAGTAAATATAATTTTTTATGAAACGAAAATTACAAAAGTATAATAGTAAAAACTTATAATCAAGTCTAAATTAAATCAAGGGATCAGTTCAAAACAAACATTCTCATATCTGTATCATGAAATGTGTTAGTCATCAACAAAACGTTCTAAACACTAATACTCACTTTTTAAAATTCTCGTGAAGCTAAAGGGCACCATGCACAGATTTAAGACAAAAACTCAATATTAACCAACTTATTTTGCAGAGCCTTACTATGATGCATTTATAGGTATTAGAATACAGTACTGGTTCACATAGGATAGTACTAGGAAAAGAGATATCCTATGTAGTTGTTATCATGCCAATAGACGTTGTATATTGACTTTGTATCAACAGTAGATATAGTTGAATAAAACTCCTCAGCCACAGAAGTATTCAAATTCATGCACGTGCATCTAGCAAAAGTTGAATAAACTCTGAATTGTGCAAACAATCTCAGGATGTAATATTCTACTGTAGCTATGTATGGGGTCATCACTGAGAGATATTAAGAGGAAGTTTGCACATGACATCTCGGAGTATTTGTTTCTTGCTGTGATTATATAATTAATCTAAAATTTGTAAAAATGTAAGCACCAACATTAAACATTTAACAAGACCTCTGTGGTCTGAAGCCTGGTGTACCATTACCAGACCTAATCAAGGAAAGGCTTGTAAATTAGTAAGTCCATAGGTCAGGGTACAAAGGATAGTTTAAAGATAGTCTACTAGAATGCAATGTGCAAACATGAATCACATACTGAACAAAATGTCATGATGTTTTAGTCCTTATTCTGTGTTTTCTACTTTATATAGAATGGAGGCTCAGGTTGGTTATGACCCAAAAGCCCCTATGGGAAAAATGGAATCTTAAAAGTTAGAGTTAAAAAAAAGATATGCTGGGTCTTGGGTATGTTAGCTGGATTAGCTTGAGAATTAAGCCTGACACTATTTACCAAGTCAAGTAATTTTGAAGAAGCTGATACTAATTTAACTAATATTTATGGAGTACCCACCATATGTCTGGAAATAAACTGCTATTTTACATGGTAACTTATTGTTGGCATCAAAAGTAGACATATGAAGTTAGTTGAGAATTTCAGGGTATTGAGAATTATTTTTTCAAAAACTTTCAAATTATATAGCTGCAAGAATAAATATACTTTTAGATACCAGGTTTTATTAGCACATATAGATCAAGATATAATTTCTGATTAGATGCTTGTGTATAATTATGAATTTTCTTATTTATTTTTCTGTAAAGAAAGTACTTTATTTTCTTTTTAAACAACTTGGTCACAGGATATTATTTTGCACAAATGGCAGTATTTTGTAAAAACCTCCATTTTAAAGGTCTTGCATCTGAATACACTAATATTAACCTGAGATTAAGTAAACGGAGTCTCATAATTGATATAGCAGTCATATATCTAAAACGCATTTTAGATTGTTTATCTCTCTCTTTTACCATGTTTGAGAGCATTGTCTAACTGTGGGGTAAAGTCCAAGGCCTTAATATACAATGTCCTCTACAAAATGGCAAGTTCTCTTGCCTCTCAATCTTCACTTGCTTGCTATTCTGCCCTATGAACCCCACTTCTCGATATAAAATTACTTGTGGTGTCACAAGTAAGTCAGGTAATTTTATACCTGTCTTATTTATACTTATTACATTGTTTCATAAGACCATTCTCACCAATTTGCTTCCACCATAAATTTCTCTTCATTATTTTAATGTTTGCCTACAGATTTTTAAATTGCATTCCTGACTATCCAAGGTCAGAATGTGGTGTTCTGATATTTGCTCTTATTATAAACTTATGGTAGACATATTCCAGTGCAAGCAATTATTTCCTGAGTTTTCATTTTCCAATTGATTCTACATGTCTGACTCACATACTTGCTCCTTCAGGGGAGAGGCATGTGTTTGCTAATGGTTCATCACTAGGGTCTAACAGCTTGGAAGGCACACAAATTAATGACTAAAAACTGTAACATTTATCTCACTGTTAGTCATCAAATCACTATGTATCATCCAAAGAGAAAGAAGTTTTATATCTAACAATGAATACTGGCAAGTGTTATTTTAATCACATACATGTATATAACAACTAATGGAACAGAATGGGATAATCCTTAGTGTATATTTTGGTCATGAGTACTTACTGTATTGTGTAAATGATAAATAGTACGCTGCTTAACCTAGATTTTTTAAGCAAACAGACAGTGGTCTTTTCAGTATATCTGCGTAATTAGTCTTTTTTACTTTTTTTCATTGTAAATGTAGAAATTTCAAAATTAAAAAAGGAAATTCTTTGGGGGCCTACAAAACTGAAACGTGTTTGAGGTTATCAGATTTGTATGAAGTGACAGGTAGAAGAGAAGGATAGAAATTGTGAGAAATATTTTTTTTTCTACATTGCTTGCTTTATTTGATATGAACTCAGGCTCCTCTGCTAAGAGCCTGAGGGACAGATTCCTAAGAAGTTAAATAGTTTGCTTGGACGACTTTTCAGACAAGTGTCTGCTTGTGCTTGAGCTATTGTTGGAAGTTTCTTGAAGGGGACCTAGAACGGAATGTCCATTGCACTGGTATTCGGTTTCAGATAGCTGCTTTCCTGAGCTCACTTTCACCCTGAGATCTGGCTGCAATGATAGGAAAGTTTTCATGTGTGTTAATCTGGGATAGAGCTCATTTATAGAAAGAAAGTTTGTCACTGGGGAAATATGTGGGCACCAACATGGAGCCTGATACATATATGCCAAAACTCAATGTGAAAAATACCTACTAAATGACTCACAAATGTAGAACTGAAAGGGTTCTTAAAAATAAGATCTACTGAGTCAATCTTATAGCCTTGAAATGTTCATAGACGTTTATTAACTACTGTATATGAACTGTTTGTACATTATGCTGATCTACAATATAGATGACATATATCTATAGAATGATATATCCTAGGTATTTCTCAAAACTTTAAATTTTTGGAGCATTATAAAAGCTCCTAGATCAGGTGTGAAGAGACATTTTTTTTTTTTTTTAAAAAAAGCGTTTTAGTGATAATAGTGATTTGCTGAAATAGATGGCCTTCTAAACCAATTTTAACACAAAATTGAATTTCTGTGAAGTAATATAACAACTTTAATGTTTTATCTTAGAGAATATTGTGTTTTGAGTTCATAAACTTTTTACTTTTTATTTATTTTCTCTTATACAATATACATCCCAACCACACCCTACCCTCCCTCCACTCCCCCAAGCACAGCTCTCTTTTCTCCCTCAGATCTATTGCTCCTCCATTCCCTTTCAGAAAAGAACAGATCTTCAAGTGATACCAATTGAACACAGCATAACTAGATGTAATAAGACATCAACAAACCAAATAACCCAATTTAAAAAGGGGGCTATAGATCTAAACTTAGAATTCTCATTAAGGACTCTCAAATGGCTGAGAAACACTTAAAGAAATGTTCAGCATCCTTAGTCATCAGGGAAATGCAAAACAAAACTACTTTGAGATTCTATTTTATATCACTTAGGATGGCAAAGATCAAAAACAAGTGACAGCTCATGCTGGGGAGGATGTGGAGCAAGGGGAACACTCTTTCATTGCTACTGAGAGTGCAAACTTTTACAACCACTATGAAAATGAGTATGACACTTCCTCAGAAAATTTGGATTGATCTACCTCAAGACTGAGCTATACTACTCTTAGGCATATACCCAAAAAAATGCTCCATCCTACCACAAAACCACAAGGACATTTGTTCAACTATGTTCATAACTACTTTATTCATAACAGCCAGAAACTCAAAACAACCTAAGTGCCTCTCAACCAAAGAATGAAAAAAGAAAATATGGTATATTTATACAATGAATTACTACTCAGCTGTTAAAAACAATGACATTATGAAATTTGTAGGCAAATGGGCAGAACTAGAAAAAAATCATCCTGAGTGAGTCAACACAGACCCTGAAAGACAAGTGAGTATATGGTATGTACTCACTCATAAGTGGATATTAACTCTCACAGACCAAGATAGGCTAAGTAACAAGGAGGGCTCTGGGGGTAGCAGGAAGGGGGATGCATGGATCTCCCTGGGAAGGAGAAATAGAATAGATTTTGCAGATGTACTGGGGGCTGGTGGGGATGGGAACAGGAGAGATCAGACGGGGGAGGGACAGAATTAGAGACTACTATGGTATGGAGAGATGACTGGAACTGGGGTCATTTAGGGGTTGACAAGGAAATCTGGTGTAGGGGAAACTACCTGGAATCTACAAGGGTGCCCCTAGTGAGAACTCCTAGACATGGAGGATATGGAGCCTAAATCAACCATCTTCTGTAACCGGCAAAGCTTCCAGTGGAGGAATTGGGACACCAACCCAGCCACAAAACTTTCTCCCTTCAATTTGTTCTGCCACAAAAATGTGCCAGAGTAAAAGTAGCACAGAACTTGTGGACGTGGTCAACCAATGACTGGTCCAAAATGAGAGCCATACAAAGAGAGGTAGGCCATGCCCAACACTGACTAAAAGTTTTTTGTTTTTTGTTTTGTTTTTATAGTGTCACATTATGATCTTCCATCTGACATGATAAATTTTAATCAAAGATAATAAATGAATAAAGTCTTTGTTTTTATTCATGAAAATTGTTTATAGTTTTATAATAGTTCCATGATTATTTATTTTCTTCATTGAGGTATGCATAATTGTAGTAAGGTTTTTACTAAAAAAAAATTACATAACCTAGTTTTGATATTAATATGTCAAAAGCATAGAACTATCAAAGAGAGGACAGTCTAGGACTTTGTGTAATGTACTGTTTCCAGATTAAGAGTATAACTATTTTTCTACTTGGGGCTCAAATTGCAGAAACATGATATAGAGTATTAAAAATTGAAATTGTAGTGTTTGTATCAGAAATGATATAAATCTGAATTCTAATCTGTTGGATCTTGAAATTGGGTTTCTTCCATTGTACAATTTGTAAATATTCAGTATCTTTCATATTGAGTGATAATAATATTAATTAAAACATGTATATGCAATTTAGTCTTATAAAAGGCTTAATTTTTATACTTGACACAGGTAGTAATGTGATTTGAAAAAAATTGATTAATACTGAAATTATATTCCCATTGATGTTACAGATCATATCTGATGTGTGTTCATACTCTCACAGACTTTAGACTGTTTACTTGTACTAGAAAATTTCTATAAATATGTATTGAATTAATTAGTGTCTAAAAGTGATGGAAAATGATCAAGTACTAATAAATGTCTTATGAATTAAACCACTTGATAAAGATACCCAATTTTGGAAATAATACAGAATATTGAGGGAATTTTAAGTGACTTTCAAAAAAACAGAATTCTGCACGTGTACACCCAGATCCCTAAACATGACATACTCTATAGATTCTGATTGCTTCCTTAGTATGCAATTGATTTGAAATTATCTTGTTTGTTTAATTGTTCACACTAAGCTAATAGATAAGCAGATTAAAACTCAAATGTTCTGGGTATCAAATACAGGGCCTCATTCTAGGCATTCTGCCTCTGATCTATATCCCCACTCTTTAAGACCTTGAGTGCATACAAAGAGTGAAAATTACAGCTTTTATAATAGATTACTAAATAGAATATAAATTACAAATAGTAGAAATGTCCTTCCAAATAGAAAAATCCACTAAAATTATATAATACACTGCTATTGTGCTATCTTTTATCAAATAGTAAAAGTGTGTAAGTATTTATCTATCCAATATAGCTACATTATCTTCATAAAGTTCCAAATCTAAATTCCCATGAGGAGACAAAAGGAGTAAGGAATATATGCGTGTAGCAAAGGAAGACCATCTTATTTGTTACTATTTTTCTAACTTTTATTAGTGTATACTTATTGTACAAAGTGGAAGATTTCAAAATTACATTTTTATGGATATATGTCATGTGGTTTGACAATATTCACCCCTCTATCCCTCTCCTTTTTTCTTTCTCCTACTTAGTAGTCTTCTTCCTCTTCACAAATAGTCCATTATCTACATTCATGTCATAAATGTATGAAAAATATGATATGTACAATATAAAAGATTCCCGTATGAGAGAAAATACAATGTTTGTCATTCTGAATCTGGCTTATTTCACTTAATATAATAATTTTTTCAGGTCCATCGTTATTTTCTTACAAATGACACAATTAATTTGAGTCATTTTTGCAACAATGCTAAATTTCACTGTGTATATGTACCTTCTTTATCCACTTATTTTTGATGGATACCTAGACTGGTTCCATTGCTTAGTTATTGTGAAAAGCTCTGCAGTAAACATGGACATGCAGTATCTCTGTGGTCAGCTGACTTAGACTCAGTTAGGTCTGTAGCCAGGGACTCTATAGACAGATTTTACACATATCATGACTCTATTTTCCGTTTTTTGAGCAACCTCCATACTGAGTTCCTCAGTAGTTTCAGCAGATTAAGTGCCCCCCAGCAGTGTATAATTGTTTCTTATTCCCTACATTGTCACCAACATGGATGTTGTTTGTTTTCTTGATGGTCGCTGTTCTGACTGGAGTGGAAATGCGATCCTAAAACAGCTTTAGTTTGCATGTCTTTGATGGCTAATGATATGGACTTAAAACACAGAATTCATTTGGGTTCTATTGGAATAAATTTTTCTTTACATTGATGCTCCTTTTAAGATGCCGGTGTGAATACATCTGTGTGTGAATGCCTATATAACTGGATATAGAAAGAAAAACATGGGGGCTCAGGAGTATGAGTTGTACAATAAAAGTATTGTCTGAAAAACTAGTTAACTTTGGAAGTGTAGATTCCTTTCTTCTTATTGTATATTATTTTCATAATTGCTTATATTTATCATAGTATTCACTTCTAGAAGAAAACAAGAGATTGTTGCTTAAAAATAATTTTAAACTAGGTAAAGACGTCACTATATAAATCAGAGTTTAAACTGAAGGCTTAGGCTTTCAAAGTACTAGGATTTATTTCCCCTGTAGCTTAAATAAGAAAGTAGATGAAATTTTATGTCTCAGTGCATTTATTATATCTGAGTAATGCTAACTTAATTATAAAATTTGTGTATTCAATTTCCAGACTCAAGAAGCTTAGTATTTGAATTAAATTGTCACATATTAGTAAGCATTAGTCAGGCATATTATCATTAGCATCTGCTACTTCCTGTGTTGGGAGGTAGGTGTGTATTTCTTGTTATTAGTACTCATTTGATCAGTACAAATAAGTATGCAGCCCCAGAGTACAGCATTCATTTCATTGACTGCAATTACAAGCATGATTTTTGGCATCTTACCCGATGGGAGAGTGTCATTTAATTGGAATGAACATGTATACTTTCACGTTCTTAATGAATTTGCACATAGAATGAAATCAAACATGTCTGCTATGCTTTGAGGATCAATAATCCCCTTCTAAGTAAAAAGAGAGAAAGCCAAATGGCAGCTGACTACATTTCATGTTAGTTCCAATATGTATATTTGTGTGTTTAAGAAGAAATATAGCCTTGTTTAGTCATAGGCAAACATCGTGGTTGGCCATTCCTTCCTCTTAATTCCCAGAGTATATAGCTGGTTTCTTTCACAGTGATTAGTTTTTGCCCTGTACACACACACTTCTTTATAAGCCAGTTTCTTACAAAAGACAATGACTCTTGCTTTTAGAGTAACTACTTTTTTTATGTCATTTGAGACTTTATGGGTTGATCCTAGCCTCTGATGTTAGACTATGTGATTTTTGTTTGTGTGTATGTGTTGTTTTGCTAAAGTGTCTAGCTCTAAGTAGTGTTTTCAAGTAGGTTTCCATCATTTACCTTGAAACTAGCAGTAGCTCAGAGAGTGAGGGGATAAGACAGCTAAACACAATATGTATTGTCATGTAGTTTTGCATCTTCAAGTATTTAAAGGGGTAGACTCACATTTCTTTTCTAGGTGACTGTTTTAATAACTTCTGAAAATTGTAACATACTGTGATGTTATAATTGTTTCTCCATGAAAACGTACTGCCTTCTCAGTCCTTTAGGACATAGGCTTTCATATGTGATCCCAGTGTCCTACTACTTAGCAGAGACACAAAGAATTTTCTAGAAATGTTAAGGAGCATCCTTATTCTCACCTGGAGGTTATAGTTCACACTAAGGAGTGAGGAAAGCAATACATAACTTTGAGCAGGGAATTAAAATCTTCAAATATTTATATTATAGACCTTCATGTATTTGGGAATTCTGACATATTGGTGGATCATGAATTTGAGAGTTATGTGAGATTATACACATGTAGCAGTAATGTGCAAACTTCAGCTTCCATAAAAATCTTCTGATGTTCATGAAAACAGGGATTGCTTGTCCATGCTCTCAGTAGACTGGAGGTAAGGCCCACAATTTTGCGTACTAACAAATGTTCAAGGTGAAGTACTTAAAGCGTACACAGTGTATCTATATGCAAGGGGGCCTGGAGAGATTGCTCAGAGGTTCAGAGCACTGGCTGCTTTGCCAGAGGATGCAGGTTTTATTCCCAGGACTCACACTGAGTTTCAAGACATGATGCAGACAAAAGACTCACACATCTAAAAATAGTAAAATCAGATTTTTAAAAATCATGTAAAAAAGAAATGCGTAAGAAGGTTGAGGCTATAGCTGCGACCCCCCCCCCACAAAAAAAGCAGTAATAGGCATTGGAAATAGACATGAATTCAAGAGATATTTATGTTCTTCATTGAAAATGTAGTAATATTTGACTGAATGAGGAAAAGAAAAAAGATAGTAGAGATCTTTTTTGCCAGAACAACCAACTTTCAATAATTTTCCAAAATGAGGAGCCCATAGGGAAAGAGAAAAGTTACTGAGTATGTGTTCTCTAGGCCTTTTAGAAACGTGGCCACATAATAATAGGGTCACAGAATCTACAGGAAACGACGATTGGCATATGAAATTAAGATGCTTACCAAGGAAACTAGTATACATACTGAGTAATTAGGCACAGTAGAGCCAAGATAGATTCATGAAAAGCATGAAGAAAAATTAGATTTTAAAAAAAGGGAGTCAGAATCAATGTATTTGGGTTCAACTGAAGTACCAGTCTGATGTGCCTCAAAAAGAACCAATGAGAGCCTGAGAGCTATGCCCTGTGAATCCATGGAATAATAGATTTAGAGGAAAGCTGTCTCTAGATTAAAAGCAGAAAAAAAGGTGGGGGGACAAATACTAGAGAGAAATCATCAATATTGATCTTTAGAATGCAGGTATATATATATATATATATATATATATATATATATATATATATATATATATATATATATATATATATACCGCCTTATAGATTTCAAGGGAATAAGTACAATTCAAGCAAACAGCATGCCTGACAAATATTACCATGATGAAGATAACAGCATCTCCATTATTACTCTGTATGGTACATAGCATATGACACACCTTATAATAATGTATCATTGATATGAATCAGTTTAGGTCCTGGATTAGGAGGATAATAATGCCATACTTCCTTTCTCATGATTAAAAACAAGACAGCAAGTAGTGACCTCCAACAGGGAACAGCAATTAGAATAATCATTAATTAGTGTATTCATAATTCCTTTGTGAAGGACTTTTCTTTGTTAACTGAAACAAAACCTTGATTATAATTAGCATCTTAAGGAAATATTGACCAAGTCTAAGTTCCAAAAGGAAATTAGAAATTGGGTAATATTCACATTCACCTATAAGTCCTTTGTGTGGAAATATACTGATAACTGTAAATGAATGTAGGAAAAATAATTCACTAAAAGAGATTATTATAGATAATAAGTTTAAAATAAACCTTATTATAAAACATATTTTATGTTCTAGACTGATGTCAGTTTCATGGGTTATTTTCACCCAGCTTGCCACTCCCACCTCCTCTAAAAAAATCTTACCTCTTATTCCAACCCCTTTAGCAAAGGCACCTATGTGCTAGTCCCCAAACTACCATGTGCCTATGTTGTCAGGAATAAATATAAAATGGTTTTTCCTTTATCTCTGTTATTTATTAAGGCCTGGTTTCCATTTCATCTCCCAGAAAACTGTCTCCTCTTGCTCTTCTCCCAGAATCTCCCTTCCTAAAGGAAGTGACTTACTATTTAAAAGTGTTCTGATGACAAATGACTGTCAAAATGCACATCTTTCACTATATTTAGTCACTGTATTTACTCTGCTATTATAGTCCAAATGTCTTGGCAAGGTTGATTTATCAGTGCTAACGTGGTAATGTTATATTATTTTTCCTCTTTTAATCTTGCATCACACCTAGAAATAAACACAGAACTTAACCTCAAAAGATGTCCAATTAGTACTTTTTGAATAAATAAATAAATGTGTAATTAGAAGCATATGAGACACAAAGCTCATTGTAACAAAATGGTGATAGTTAATCATCTTTGTTGTTACTGTGTAGTTACAAGCAGGATCTCACACACACACACACACACACACAAACACACACACACACACACACACACACACACACGCTTAGTATATATCTCCAAAGTCAAAAGTAAGAATGGTACAGGACAGAGAACTGTCCTCCTCTAGTTCTTAGGTGGTGTCTTTGGGTAGATCTAAGTAAAAAAGCTTATTTGTTTTCAAGAGAAAAGCATATTAGTTTTTATTAATTTTATATGTATATAGGGATGATGGCTAGAGAGTGAAATGACCAAACTGTTACATTTCTATATTTGTAAGACACAAATCCATTTGTGAGGAAGTCATAAGACAGATGGATATCTGAATTACTAATGCTAAATTCTAAGGATGTTACTCAGTGGTAAGTCAAGGAATGGGTGCAGAAGCCAGTGAAAGATCTTGTTCACTTAAGTCCCTTTCGAATTTGATTCTTTCTTTAAATTCTCTCCCCGCTTCCTCCCTCCGTCCCTCCCTCCCTCCCTCCCTCCCCTCTCCCCCTCTCCTCCCCACTCTGTGTGTGTATGTGTGGGTTGCTTCCACTTGTACCAGCACTTGTCTAGAAGGAAGTCAAAGGACAACTTACAAATGCCAGTTCTCTCCTTCCACAGTGTGCATCCTAAGGCTAGAATGCAGATCTCCTGGTCTTCAAGTTCACAGCAGCTATAATTACCGGTCTGATCTCCCGGTTTAAGGATAGTTTGTAGCCTTTATGACGTGAAGGACATCCCTTTCCAAAGAATCTTAATGGTATACTGTAGTAAACAAAGTCAGGCCAAATAGCCCATTTTGAAGTTACAACATATTTTTAAATGTCATACTCTTAACTTATTCGATGTTCCCAATTCAAATGTAAAATGTGTTGAATAAGAATATATTATTTAGCTGAAAATGTCACAAAACCTGCCAGAACAGTTTGAGTACCTTTAATAATAAAGCCACTCTTCTCTAATTCCCAAGGCTAAGAAATTTCACTGGGATTGGTTTTCTCAATAGCCTCTCCTGTTGAGTTTCAGAAAGCTGCCTTCTATGTTACTGTGTTGGTTACTCTGTGCCAGTCTATATTCCTATCTCCCTTTCTTGTAAGACCATCAGATTGCATTAGGGCCCACCCAAATGACCTCAAGCAACTTTTCTGCTTTGAAGATTCCATTTCTTATGAGGTCTCACATTCTTCTGAAGTGCTGGGGTTTAAGACTTCAACCACTGGATTTGTGAGGGAAATAGTTCAACCCTTATCAAGATGCTATGCAAAAATAAACAAGTAAATTAACAGTTTTGAGAGCAAAAGGGATGGGCCTCTAAATGGAGAATAAAGAAAAGGAAAATGACTCAGGGCCTTTCTCTTCAGTTACTGCTCTCCACCAGATTTAATTAGGTCCCTGGAAATGGTCTTTCAATCTCTACCACTACAAAAATTCAGTTGCCTCAGAGTTGGAGTTCCTTTTTTCCCCCTTTCTTTCTTTTATGCCCCTAGTTAATGAGGACTGGGATAGTGTGATTGAAGTGCAAATTGATCCTTTGTGCAAAGTACAATAGCAATTTGTAGATACAAAGCACCTGAGGGCCAAAGAACTGTAGGGAAGTAAAGCAAAGACAAGGAGAAAAGGGCAGGGGGCTGGGAGGGGTATGGAGGAGAAAGAAATGAAGACAAAAAAAATGTGAAGATAAAAGATAGATTGTATAAATATCCAGATATGAGTAAAACAAAACTGGATTTAGGCCTCCAGTTTTGCTATTTCAGCAGCTCAACATGCTATGGTAAGCAACAAGGACACAGATAATGACAAATGGAAAGGACCTCAAGGATATTTCCCAATCCTTTGTTTACAGATGTGGAAATCAAAATTCCAGTTGTCAATCATTCATCTAAAGAGAAGATGATAGTGATTGCTCTAGGTGATTTTCAAAACATAATACACTGGTCTAATAACTGTATAGTCTTAAATCTAGATCATAAAAATGACAAGGCATCTCATAATATTTCTATAATCCTTCCAGTATCATAAAGTAATAAATTTACAAGACTAGTTTATCGAACAACAAACAACTGCATATGTAATTACATTAATGAAATTATGCATGTTATTATGTAAATAATGTATAGATGTATCATCTGTTGATCCTGGGTGTTAGAAAATGCTATATATATATATATTTCTAACTGTATTTATACCACTCATTTAACAATGTAATACAATTTTCTGATCCTTGAATGTTATTATTACCAACTATTAGGATATAAAGAAATAAAAATTAGTAGTTAGACATTATAGTAGAACTTGTATTCATATTAGGTATGTTTTCAAGATTGAGCAGATATATTTTAGATAGACAGGTCATCTTCAAACCCTTCAGAGATCTACAGAATATGGCATTTAAAATGTTTAAATAACTTAGAAAATTTTTCTTTTTTGTTATGACTATGAGATATGTCAGCTCCTGGCAGTACCAATCTACTTCAGAGAAAATATGAGCATTGAAAAAAATTGCGATTGGAGTTAACTTTCATTGTGGCAAAAGTTAGCCACTGGACAACAAAGTATCCTCGAATCAACTGCTGACAAACAGGACAGACAGGACAGGAAACAAAGGACTACTGATTCTTGCCAAAACAGGTATGGTTATGGCTTTATCAAAAGGCATCATCTGAGGCCAGGACAATATGGCACCATCCCTGAAGTGGCCTTCGCAATCCGGGAAAGGTACAGTGCCCTTTTCTTCAAAGGCAGCTGAACAGGCATTGGGCCGATGGCTTCTGATGTGCAATGGAACAGCAATTGAAACAGTTATTCTTGAAGAGTAACTAAGCTCAAGCCTCTCAATAGTAGAATGGCATTTAATAGAGGGATGCGGAGAAGAATGGGATGCTGAGATGAAGCCACATACACACATAGCCAAGAAGAATGGACAGCTGAATTCAATAAACATCAACAATTTCCAGAATTTAAAATCCTGAATCATGACATGACACTAGTGGAATTCAGGTGTTTGTGGTATATAGACTGCTCTCACCCAATGTGAGGTTGAACTGTTGACCTTGTGTACATCCTACTTCACAAATGAGTCTGTCAGATACGCTAAGCCTATAGGCTGAAGATGATGCCCCAACACTGCGGAGAAACCTCAGATGACTGTCCAAGCAGCTGGCTGTTTCTGTCAACTCACAATTTTTTGGAAGTTGCTTGCATGTACTTCCTGTTTTTATTTTTGTTAGCTAATATTATTTCCTTCTTGGGTCTCTGAGGGAGTTGAAGATTAGTTAGTTATAGTTGAAGATTAATTAGGATAGAAAGTGAATTACATACATTTTGGACTTACCAAAATAGGATAGATAATGGAATTATTTTCTCTGAATTTGTCAAATACAAATTGACTAGACATTGTTTAGGTATTTATTACTTGTATATATTGTATATAGTTATTGTACTTTTGTATATAGTTTTTCTCATGTTAGTTATAAGCTTTTTCCTTTTTTCTTTTTATTAAAATAGAAAAAGGGAAATATGGTGATATTTTATTTGTACTAAAATGTTATTTGTATGTTAATAAATAAAGTTGCCCGGGGGTCAGAGCTATTAGCAAGCCATAGGAAAGCTGGGTGGTGGTGGTGCACGCCTTTAATCCCAGCACTTGGTAGGCAGAGCTAGATAAGTCACTGTGTGTTCAGGGATACATCCAGCATTAGATACACATGCCTTTAATCTCAATACCAACCATAGAAGACCTGGAGGTCTGTACAGACAGGCAGTGACAAGGTGGTCATGTGGTTGGATTTACATCCAATGAGAAGCCAGGACAGAAAGTCTATATAAAGACTTTAACACAGGAAGTAGCTCTCTTCTGGAGAGGTAGGACCACTACAGGAGGAAGGGTAAGGTTTTAGCTCTTAGCTCTGACCTCTTGGCTTTCTTCTTTGCATTGGTTCTGTGTTTCTTACTTAATAAGACAGTTGGTTACATCTACACCTGGGAGTCCTACAAACATCGAGGAACCAGGCCACCAAAGTCAGATTAGCAGAGGCAATTTTATTCCATCACTGTGGGGTACTAGAACTACTAACTAGTTAGGGCCATGGGTAGGTCAGGTTCTGACACTGTGACCCCAGACAGAGGGAGAAACCCCTTTTTAAAGCAAAAGCCACAGTAAGAGAGTCAGGGGTAATAAAAGAAAAGAATTTTTACAATTTGAGGTTGAAAGGGAAAAATCAGTAGCCATTTTGAGAGATGCTCCCTTCACCCCCCGCCTCCGCTAGAGGTATTTGCTGACTAGCAATTTTAGAACTGACCAGAAGATGAATTCATGGGAAGATAAGGCTGGAATAGTAAATCTATATATCCTGGACTTGGTAAAAGAGGATACTATAGGGAATAATGGACTCAACTGACCAGAAATTGAACTTATGGGAAAAGAGGACTAGAACAATAAATCTGAATGTATATATCCTAGGCTCAGCAAAAACAGGACATAGGGAATAAAAAAAATTATGTCTCTGTAGATACCCTGCATCCTGTTAGCCATCAGTAACCTCATGCTTATAGTTCAGCCAGTAACTTCAAAGAACTACCTCACTCCTAGTCCCCTCATCCAATCCCGAGATATGTAACTCTTTGCACATAAACCTTTCCTATATAAACCCCATTGAAGTAGTGCTCCTCCTCCACCCGCTGTGTTGGACAAGGACAAAGCCCAGGCTTGTTTTATTATTAATAAACCCCTGTGTGCTTGCATCAGATATTGGCTCTGTGGTGGTCTTACTCGGGGGTCTTGCGATACAGGCACAACAAGGTTAAGCCTTGGGTGACAGTACATTCTGAGAATTTACAACTTGTGATAACATTTTACAACTAGTAGTACAATTTGTGATAACAAGGTATTTGCACAAGCTTAACAGGGAGTTTGTAAAAGCTTGCTTACACAAGTCTGTGTTTATCTTAACACAGCTCTTGACACAGCTGGGGTCTTGTCTTAATTTTTAACTAACTGTTCTCATAACTGCAGAGAATATGGGACTAGGGTCATGTAACAGAAGAAGTGGGGTAGGTAGCTAATGTTTTTGAATTATTGTGGACTACACACACACACACACACACGTGTGTGTGTGTGTGTGTGTGTGTGTGTGTGTTTATACAACCCATATATATTTTTAATTCTTCTAGCAGTCTACACTTTAAAATATACAACAAATACAATTAAGAAGAATTTAATTGAAGCCAAGGCCATCCCTCCCGCAATTAAAATAGACAAATTGCAAATGCCATTCCTAACTGCACCTGTTTGTTTTTCCTACCTTATCTTTTTCCCACCCATTTACCACATAACCCAACTATGCCAATCTACTTACTTTTATAATATACTTTCTATTTAAAAAAATCTTCCTACTTGCCTCTTTATTTGCACATATTCCTTTGTCTTCACATTCCTACTCTTTTTGTTACAATGCATTCCTAAGGTTCTTCACTAAGACTATGGGCTGACTTAGACAAATTTAGTGTTGTTACATTAAAGACAAACACGTGTTACATAGAACTTTTCCTATTGTTGAAATTACTTAATTACTGTCAATTTTATCTATTACCAGTCATTGTTCTATGCTGACCCCCAAAATGTAACCCCTTGCATGGTGAGAGGTATTGGTAAAGTTCTGGACAAGAATGTTTATGGAATGGTAAGTATAATTAGTGCAGAGCATTATACTTAATAAAACAAATATTTACATTTTGATTCATATCTCCAATCTCATCAGTAACAGTAGCAGGTGCTCCATTTTATGAAATGTAAGTCTTAGAAGTATTCTAATGTGTTTATGTGATTAAGTATTTAGAGATATTAAATAAAGTTTCAGTTCAGACAGATGATTGTTTTGGAAATAAAACATTTTATTTTAATGAGATTCTTCTACATAAACTATACTTTGCTAAATTCAGCTTACCAACTTATAACACTCTTATACCTTCCATGTGTACATTTAAAATAAATGTTAGTGAAAAGCCATGAAAAATGGTGATAAGATTTTTAACTTAGCCATCCAATTTTTTTTAAATTATGCTTTTGGAATAAGTCATCAACATTATTCTTAGGAATTTGTTAACTTGCAGAAAGTAGCTAAAATAGAATTCCAAGTTTCAGCTGAGCATGGTAAAGTCGAATAGTATTGTCAGTTCTTGGAAGCTGAGGCTGGAGATGGCTGTAATGTTGACCAACATGTTCTACACAGGGTGATTCTGTCTGGAAAACAAACCATCAAAAATGATTTCACACAACATGAGCAATGTGTGTCTCTGGAGTAAGATTGCATCATGATTACTTTTTTTCATACTTAGACACTTGTATATTTTGACTGTTTTTTCAAAGGGCGTTTTATTATGAAAACATTGATTACTTAAAAATTTTCACTTAGAAATTCCAAGACAACATTCTTTTCCAACTTTCATTCTTATCCAAATTTCCTGAAAACTTAGTCCATTTCTCAAATAAGCTTGGATTATAGTTTCAACATTGACGTGGCACATCTCTCACCTGTGACATTGAGTATATACTTTTATTTTTCCCCTTTGAAATCTATGACTGTAGAGAAAATCATTTTTAAATTCTACAAAAGATAGTAGTTGAAAGCTTGCAATGATAGGCTAACAATGATAGAAGAAAGCCTACCTGCAATTCAGGCTGAATATTGGAGATGGCTCAGACTGAGGCAGGGATTCAGTAAGGAGGACTGTTAAACCTGAGAATTGTGAGACAAAGACCAGTTCCACAATTTTTGAGCCAATTTGAAGCCAAATTTAATTAAATACTGACCAGGATGATGGACTCTGGCCAGGACAATTCCTGGGTTCTCAGAAAATAGCAAGGAGTCACATTTTGCAGAGGATTAAAAAAGGTCAAAATTATAAGGCCACTGCATTTCCCATCAGGCCCAATCAAAGGCAAGCGTGTATCCTGACACACTTCCTGTCCAGATACCTCCTGCCTACATGTGATCAAGCACATCTGGGTGTAATCGAGTCAAACAAATTTGTTTAGGGGGGAGTGAAAACATGTTTTTGTTTTGTTTTGTTTTAATCTCTGATAAACAATAGCTTCCAGCATCTCAGGAAGTTATCTGTCCTTGGGCAAGTGGGGCTTACAGGTTAATGATGGTCCTTACAGAATCACAATTATTTGGTAGTTATTGATTGGTAAATAATGGAAGATAGGAAAAAAGGAATAGCAAACAACATGATAGATATAATTCTGAAAGGCTGGTCTACGTAACATTAATTATTCCACATGGGCCTTTTCTGTGCCCCTCCTCCAAGGACTTCTGTGGTCCTATGGCTTGGAGAAATGCTGATTTTTACATACATCTTTTATTTAGGTAATCCTGCCATAAGATACTCTCTTAATTTTGTACCCAGTTTCCCAGACTTTCATCATGAAATTCATTGCCATTCAATTAATAACAGACTATTTAATGATTCATGGAAGCAAATTTGGAATTTAAAAAATGTAACTTAGCTGGGAGATGGCTCAGTTGAGTGTGGCTAAGTTCATTTCCCCTTCCCTCACATAAAAAGCCCAGAGTAGACTGTGCGCACCTGTAACTGCCGCTATTTGAGAGAGGGCCAGTCAGGAGGATCAGTGGGGCTTGTTGGACTCCAGACTAACAGGAAAAACAAGGAGCACAAGGTTCAGTGGAAGAGTATATATGCTCCCAGGGAGTAAACAAATCAAAGAGCGATAGAGAAGGGTGCATGAAGTCCTCCTGTGGCCTCCCCATGCATACTGGGGTATGGCATACACACACACACACACACACACACACACACACACACACACACACTCTCACACACCCCACATGTAAGTATATGCATACACAGTTTATCAGTCTGGATAATTGGTAAGATGAAATTATCAGAAGCAAAATCAAACAAATAATCCCAAAGAATAGGAAGTGGATCAAAACTGGAGGGAAATACAACAGTCATTTTAGAAATTCATTGGTAATTGTTGATAAAATAGCCAGGTGGGTTTGATAATGCAGGCTTTTATAACGAAAGGGTAAATCTCAAAAATTAGATATACAGAGAAATGTTTGTGAACTGCCCACCTGAAGCTGACTGTCAAAAGTATTGAAAAGACCTGATTCTTAAATGAGGGAATGTGCCATCAATTAAAGGATGAGAGAATCCTAGAAGGGATGTGAAAATGAAATTGGATATGTACCCCTTTCAGACCTTCTAACAGATCACAAGGAAGTAATCGGCCCATCTGTAGAAGGCAAATACTGAAGTACAGAGTTTAAGTAACCTTGTCAATGGCCTATAACTAGTTAATGAAAGAAATGAGATTTTTTAATTTATCTAAAACATGATCCTGAGTTTGAATGTTTGTGTTTGTGTGTGCACACACATGTCGTACACACAAAAATTAATTAAAAAATAAAAAGAAAATATTTCATACAAGCAAATTAACCATATGATTCTGTAGGATTGCTTTATTTATTTTTGAGGCACAATAGATTTTCAATTATTGGTCTGAGAGAATGATACAATAGTTTATTTCTGGAAAACAGTGTCCTCATTCATGAGAGACACTTCATTCAAAAGCAGACTACTCCTTGTATAATATAGACTCAGTGAGAATGAGCCTTTGCAGTTGCATCTGCCATATTGAACATGATTGGGAATAATGGGATAAAATAGGAACAAAACAGGAACAAAAACGCCAATTTCCTTCCATTATTGTTTTATTAATTTTTTATTCCAGACACATGAAATCATTTTTACAGGGGCACACCAAAATACATTTTTTTCGATTATCACACCACAAATGAATTCTTGGAGAGATGAAAGCAGCTCAGTAAAAATTAAGATTTGATTTTACATTTGTTTGACCTGGATTCCGTTATAATTTTGTAATGAATGTAGTCTATATTTCTCCGATTTCCCATATAAAAGCTTATGACAGTTCACCAAAAATGTCATAATAACCTCTCCTTTTTTGCCGTTTTTATAGCAATGCCTAAGAGTATAATATAAATCTGAGTATGTACTTTACAAATTACATAGAGCTGCAAAGAGAAGGCAAGATCTAATGTAGAATAATTTGTTTCATTAAAACTCAGCTTGCCACCTGGAAATTCTCTACTCCCAGTGAGGTATGCTAGCACAGATACTTCATGTACCATCCTTTGAGACATTAGCTTTCTATACAAGCAGTCAGCAAAAACAATGTGAAAGACACATTCCATTGAGGATGAGACTCACTCCGACTCCCCTCCATGCTCCATTTAAACTATCAAAACAAAATAGTTTGTTTCTTCTTTTGTCTGCATTACGTGCCTTTTTTTATAGCAGTAATTTACATTCTCCTCATTTTTAACACCACGGTAGTAAAAGTGAAGATTTATAGGCTTACTGAAATGAGGAGAAAAAATTTAAATGAAATGATTCTGTGGTTTTCTTTCTGGAAGCAGCTGCAGTGTTTCTGTTTTCTCCCCCCCCCCCGCCCCGCCCCTTCTGTTTTCTTACTGTTCCCTTCCTTCTCTTGGTTTTCTTTCTTCTCTATTGGATATATTAACATGAGTAAATGTTCATGGCCTCAAGGCATAGACAGAGCTAATTAATGCTATATGTATGCATTATGTGTACATAATGTATGTATCAACTGATGCTTAGATACATGGGTAGAGCATAATACTAGCCAGTTGTGATTAACCATACTTGAGTCCCAGCACTTAGAAATTTGAAGGTTGACACATGAAGATAGCAAATTCTAGGCAAGACTCAGTCTGAAAAAAAAAAAAACAACCAACCAAACAAACAAACAAGGAAATAAAGAAAAGAAAAATAGTAAGTAAAGTTGTATTTATATATACATATAAAGAAGGTCACAGGCAGGATTTGAGGAAGGAGGGGGAGGGGGAAGGGATACACAATACACATACATGAATTAAAAGAATGATTTAATGAAAAAAAAATAAAAGAAAGAAAAAGAAATGAGATAGCAGGGTAACAAGAGAGAAGAGAGGGATAGTGGATGACTCATCAATAAAGACCTGGCTGTTCAGTGAAGAGAAAAAAGCAGTGTAGTGAGTACAGTGTCCAGGCAAGCATTTGAGAGCATGGAGGAGTCTTGAAACAACTCCAAGGTCACTGTTATCTCTGCATACACACTTGCAACACTGTTGAGCTCTGGCTGATTGCCTACCCCAAACCCCAAAATAGCTATGCTTCGTTCTTTTGTAGTGGCAGCCAGAGGCACAGCTGTGTGGGGACTGGCTCTCTTTTCCCTTGGCTTTTACAAACAGCTGAGAGTTGGTGGGCTTGGGTGTGCACCTGTTGAGACAGCAAGTGCCGAGTTTATATGTCATCACGCCTGAAGGTAATTTCAGACTTTCATTCCACTGGATCAGCAGAACTTAGGACACTGCTCTCCTCTCTTAAATTGCCTTCTTTGCAAATACACTCTACAGTGTTAATACATATGTGTGGATATATATATATATATATATATATACACATATATATATGTATATATATATATGTAATTGACACCAAAAGCATTTTTAATTATTAAATCAATAACACCCTTAATTAATTAATTAAGTGGCTGGTTCAAATTTTATTTCTTTTTAAATCATTTTATGGAATTTAAGAAATTTAAAATTCATTTGTGGAATTACTTAGGAAATGTTTCTTTCCCACAAATGAAAGGATACATAGTTGTTCCTTATAGGACTCTACATCAAGTCATTCAATGCCCACTCTATTATAGAGGATCCTGCTTTAAACTAGAAATGTGCTTATATATTTTTGCCACCAAACTCATTCCTAGTTTCACTTAGAAGCAGCATGAGATAAGACTTGGTAGTTGTATTAAATGTTCAGATTCTAGTCCTTCTTTAGAGATGGTCAGTGTGTGCCCTAGACTCTAGCCTTTCTTTCAATACTAATGTTAAGTTTATGAAATTATTTCATCACTAAATTAGTTTTTCATAAGCTTATTTTCTCTGGCACTTTCAAACTAGTCAATAATTAAAATACAAATATTAGCTAACTAGTGCAACTTGCAAATGCATTAGGATGACAGTGATATCCTTATGCAAATTAGGAAAATAGTCATTGTGCATTATCAGCTACAGTGTTTTTCCCTTTTGGTTTTGTTTGCTAATATTAAAGTGCCACTTACCAGTGTTACCGAAAATGTGCCCCCAAATCCAGATGCAATTTGAAGCATCTTAATGTGAGGAAAAGCCAGTATTTCTTAACAAATTGAAATAACCACCATTTTCTATTTCTATGATGATATCAATGATATAACTTCTGTTTTAGATTATGTTTCTTGTTTTGTTTTGTAATATTTTTTCTATTATACAGCCATATATTTTGAAATTGCCGTTATGGTTTGCTGACAGTATTTTGCACAGTAATCAGTGGATTTTCTGTAAATAGAGTGTGATGATTGCGTCTGGGGACTAGACATTAGAAATGCTTCCCAGTACTGCTTGATGTATAGGTGGAGAAATATTTCACCAGATGGTTTTTTTTTATTTATTTTCCTCACCAGAAATGACAGCAATGTTTAAAAAGTTTCTAAAGTATTGAGTTATCTGTCAAAAGCAGAATATTACAAAAGTTTAATTGAGCTAAGGTCTTGAGAAGTATTTTGAATGACTTCCACAGAGAAATTTCCAATACATCTGTAGATCAATGTGCTTACCAGCAGGAATTATGTTTTCCAAGCATTTTGTCCAATAATTTTGAATACTTTTCAGGCAAAAATGAAAGAGTAAAATTTAACACTTATTTTGTGCCACATACTGTGTGTATACCTTTTAAAAACTCCCTCTGTGTGTGTATGTGTGTGTGTGCACATGCATGTGCACATGTAGCGGTCAAGGGACCCCTGGAATCAGTTCTCTTTCCACCTTATGTTTCCCAGAATGGAATTCAGAGGGTCAGGATTTCGAGGCAAACAATTGCTTTATGTAACTGGCAACTGAGTTACGACACTAGCCCTGGCATTTTTGTTTGATTGATTAGGTTTTTTTTTTCTTCTTCCTTTTTGTCTTTATTTGTTCCCCAAATGAGTGTGCAAAGCCTTAGGTTTCATTTTGACATTTTCATGCACACTTTCTTTCTTTTCGTGTTCATCCTCTCTTTCTCTTGTCTCCGGTCACCCTTTCTAAGCCTGCTCTCCTCTTCTGTTTTTACAAATAGACTTTCGAAAATAGACTTTTGTAAATCAATGTTTATGACAAATCTTTGACGAAGCTAATATGATTCTGCTGTTCCAGAAGAAGAGTTCAGAGTTAGAGCTAGATTTCAAACCCAAGGATTCTGGCTTCTCCAGTGCACGACCCCTCTTTAGGGTCACTGTTCACATACAGAGGAGTTTAGTAGTTTGTGCCGTAGTTACTTATATTATAGTTGATTTGCTCCTGGATTGATTATAGAATGGCATGAATTGACTGACTAGAAACTATTCATAGTTTCCATAATTTTCTGACTTGTGGTTATAAAACTAAGTACAATCTAAGTTACTTTAGATTTAAATGCCATTCATAAAATCAAAATCAGTTCATTGGCTTTGAGGATTTCAGATACTGTCAAAAACTTTCAGTTCAGTCTAACTTTCATACTATTCGAAGAGAAAACTGCATTTCTAGAAGCTTCAGTCATCAGATGATTATTTTAAACTAAGAGCTCCGTGTGTGTTATGTTGGTTTTTGTATGTTTATTGAGCTTAGAGCTCACAATATTTCTACACTGGTTCTGCTAGACTGCTTGACCAACGCAGTTTGGAGATTCACCCATTCCTCCCTTGTCAGCACTAGTGTTACTGACACCAACTATTGGTCTGGCTTTTTTAAGTGTGGTGTTGGGGTGATGAACTTATGTAGTCATGGTTGTAGAGCAAGCATTTTCCTCACTGAGATATCTCCTAGCCCTGTGTTATTATGTTATTGCTACCACATCTCCAACAGAAACTCATGTTGTTATTTCTAATGAATAACTAACATTAGTCCTGATTAACAGGATTTGGAAATGTGATCTCATTGGAGAGGTTCTGTCAAATGCCCTCTCCTGGTATGGATGTCTACTAAGCTCTTCTAGAAAAAAGAAATAAAAAAAGACCAGGGATGGTTAAGTTCACATAAACAGACTGAATAAAGAATACAAAACGAAAAGGATAGTTCATAACAAAACTCTATTGGGTACATAAATATTGTGGGTCCAGTAAACTGCATACAGATACCTGTCTGTTGACACTGTTGTTTTAGACCAAGAATAGAAGAAGATATCATGGTCATAGGGCAAATACTTGGAGGGGTAAATTTGTATAAACATTACCATACTTGTTTTCTCTTAAAAATGTGAGGTAAATGTGATTATCCCTGGAGATTCATTCATTTGTTTATGATTTAGATGTTTGTACAGGTGATGTGACTCCTCAAAAATAATTCAAAATCAGAAAAAGGATGTGGTGCTTTTTTTTGTACTTCTTTGGCTATGTTTATTTGCTTTATCTTTTGGCTGTTAAATTATTTTAATATCTTTCCATTATATACTACCTCATACTCAGTTTTTAAATTATGTTTATAAATATATGACTAGTGTATTGGCATTTCCACAGTGCTCTCATTTTTTTCTCCTAAGGTTGTAGTTCTGAAAAGCTGAATTAAATCTCATATTTTAGTACCTGACATTGATTGTTCTTATAGTTACATTAAATCCCTCATTTAGCAGTTGATGTAAGTTACTCCATTGAAATGTTAATGCTTTCAAAGTACACGTTTATCATCTGATTTCAATTCTGCGTGGTCTTATGCATTTATTTTAGACATTTTAAAGCTTTATTGCAATAAGAATTCTGAGGTCAACTTTTCTTAGTCTGCTACAACTTCTGTGAGATACATAGTTTACATATTAAAGTATCTAATAAGATACTCTTAAATATCTCATAAGAAAACAAGCACTGTTCTTATTTTAAGATTGTGATTGTCAAACAAATTGGCAAAAACATCATTTGGCTATGCGAGGGTTCAGTGAGTGACCCTGAGTTAAAACCTCAGCTGCCAATATCAAGAGACTCAATCAACACTTGTTTTGTATCCCAATGGTAACAAATACGTTCCATTCAGAAAGACTAGAACTTCTAAGGGAGAGAGAGGGGAATAGATAGATAGATAGATAGATAGATAGATAGATAGATAGATAGATAGATATAGACAGACAGACAGACAGACAGACAGGTAGATAGATAGATAGATAGATAGATAGATAGATAGATAGATAGATAGATAGCCAGCTGGCTGGGTGGGTGGGTGGATGGATGAGGAGTAGACAGAGAAACTTTTCAAAGAAATTCAGTAGTAAAAGTTCCATGATGCTTTTGATTTTCATTTCTGGAGGTAGCAAGCGAATGTGAAGTCCCAAGTGGGCCACCTGTGTCAAGAACTCTTATGCCTCAGATCCTTGAAAGTGGCAGTCTTCTCTGAGTGAGGCTCAGAGGGATGGCAAAGCCTTTCTCTGGTTGAATTGTGGATGTTGACCATAACACCACCTCACTGTTCAGCTGTACACATTAAACACTCTGAACTTCTGGGGTGCTTCAGCATCTCCACCAGAGAACTTAGATGGTCCTATCCAGATTTTCTGTATGTGAGAGTCTGTGTAGCATTTCTTCATTCCCTTGCTTTCCTGGAGCCCTGCACAACACAGCACCCTTCAATACAAAGAAATAGTTCTTTATTATTACATAGCAGTCCAAAATTTAATTTTGCTTTGGTAATGAAACTCTTCAATTCATTTGAATTACCTTACGAACTTTTGTCACATTTGTATTTATATTGACATACTCCTTAGCTTAAAAATTGATATTTTGACTAAGTACTTTTAGACAGGCAGATTCTGGAAAAGTTAAGATGTAGACCAAAGGGATCCTGGTAAACAGTTTATGTCTTAGATATGAAAAAGGGGCACTCCATTGGTTAGAAATGGGTTTGGCTTTATGCAACTAAAATCCAGAAATAGTTGAGATATTTACTGCTCTTACATTAAAGAGATCTAGCTGTAAGCAATACACGGCTGGCAGATCGAAGCAATAGGTTGTTATGGTCAGGCACACGGGAGCCTTCCATCTTTCTGTGGTACCTTCCAAATTCACTATTGCCTTACCGTGCGATACAGCTGCAGACTTCCAGCTTCTTTCCAAGTGACAGAGAGAAGGAACACAGTAGGATAAAAGAACATCTGTTCAAAGCTGAGCTGACTTCATATAAGCAGCTTGCCTCCAAATCCCAATAGATACTGACCTTTCATTTCCCTTGTATTGGTCTGTGTCAAAATCTGCTAATTCCTTCTTTTACAGCTATTGGTGTTGAAAGCTTTCTTCCAATTGCTACTGCCAATAATTTTGATTCTCATTCCCATTCTTGAAGGGCATGTCATTTCCACTAGGTTTTTAATATATAGTTGTGGAATTCACAAAATTCCAATTTGGATACCTTGGAGAAATTAATGTATTTCACAATACCCAATAATCCTTATGACTTCATTATCCAATGATATATAAAATATAAATATGCAATTTTAATAACACAAGACTAAAGAAAAGGGAAAGTTTCCCCTCTATTATTGGCATATTTTCAGTTATTCTACATAAATATGTTCTAGAGGTACACTATATAACGTTGTGCTTATAACTGACAACACTGTATATTCCTAATCATTAAGATGGCATAGTTCATGCTAATCCCTCTTAGTACAACAACATAAAACTTGATGTTTTCTGCCGTCCTCAATGATTTTTCTTTGCAGAGTTTAGTGGGTACTGGTGCTAGTCTACCTGGGTATGCCTCAACATACCAAGGTGGCTATCCTGCTGATGCTGGCTCCTTATCACTGTTTTCTCTGGAGGGTTGCCTTGCACCTGTAGGTAGCCTGACCCTGAGAGCTCAATGTGTCCTACTCCAGATTAAATTGAATCCCATTGCTGGCAGATGTGCAAACTCAAGTGTCCAAACCTGTCGCTATTGAAACAAAAATACAGTGCCACTACTTTGTCCTTCAGAGCTCCCTTTGAGATTATGTTGAAATTAGTTTCTTACTGTAATCACATTGTTATTTAGTTTCTCTCTTCCAGCCACCATTCCTTTACCATCCTCTCTTTTTAGCACATCCTTAACAATATCACTTTTGCAAGTGGCCCTGTCACTGAAAGAAACTCTGACCTAAATATTGATTCAATACAGAAACTGCCCAACCATTCCTATCATCCATTGTATGATAACCAGAGAACTTTCATTTATCTCAGAAATAGAGAAGTTCAGTTTTGAGAACTACATGGAGTCAAAGAGAAAGAAGGAAGACATTGTAGATGTCCTATACATGACACATCTGAATGTGCATTTGTATCTGTGAAATATATGACATGGAGAATCCAGTTGTGGGCATGACGTTATTGATCTGTGTACAGGCAAATTTTATAAGAACAAGAATTTGATAGGTATGAACAACAGTGACAGAAATATAGCCTATCTATTCAGAATGCATCAGATATATTCATTACAAATGCTGTAGCAAATGCAAAGAAATGGCCAATGTTATTTCTCTCACAGATGCTATGTTACATCATGTCTAATATACATATGTATACAAATAAATATACATGCATAATAAACTACATCTTGTGGCTGGAGAAATGGCTCACTAGCTGCTCTACTGGAGAACTTAAGTTTGATTGCAGCTCATTTATGTCTATAACTCTAGTACCAGGAGATTCCATTCCCTCTTCTGGCCTATGTGAACACCAGGTACGTAAGTTCAAAATTCCCATACACATTAAGTTGAAATTTTAAAGGAGCTGCATGTTTATGCAATTTTGCTTTGTTATTGATACAACATTGTATGCATTTCTGTTGTTTATGTGAACTGTCTAACCTATTTCATCTGAGTTTCTATTTATATAAATACCATTCTTACTCAAGGGGATTTGTAGGACACAAACCTCATGACATCCTGAATTAGTTCAAGTCTAAGTCAGAAATAGAAGCTTCCAGAGAAGAAATCTAGGAGCTAAAAAGTGCTGTATAGAAAGTGGCCATGTAGCATGGATTCATGGGAAACTAGGTAATAGAGCTACTTGTACACAGGAACCTTGGTAGGGCTTAACATGGGTGTGTAGGAAGGGTTAATGCGAGCTGAACATTTAAAAAATCAGGATAATTAGAGAAATAGACAGATAAGTTAGACATGCCGTGTTAAAAGCTGAACCTAGCTTCCAGATGATGGTCAAGAAGCAATAAATGAATAAATAATAAAATAAAATTGATTTTAAAAATTGATTAATGGAGGTAAAATGAGAGTTTGGATGGTAATGGCTTTAGAAATGCTAAATATGTGAACAATATCAAATGGGTAGTGAGTCAATTAAAAAGTGGAACTCTGTAAAAGAATAAATCAACATCATCACTTAACATTCCATAATTCTTATAGTTCTAAAACATTATGCAGTCCTTGCCAACAATTCGCACATAAAAATAGAAACCAAGGCACTGTTAAATGACATGTCAAAGTCTGATACTCATACAGCAGAAACATTCCAAACTCAGCATATGAGTGGTTTAATAGTTCATATTCTAGCCCTCATAGCTTGCTATAGTTCTACTTTTGATGGTGATCTGGAAAGAAAAGCATTGTGTTTTTCTTATTAATTTTCCATGTTCTTTTTATTGTGTATGTTTGCATGTTCTTTTATGACCCATTACAATATATGATTATAATAAAGTCTGACACAAGTTAAGCTCTCATGAAGTGTTAGCACTGCTTACTGTTACCATTTCTTTTTTCTGTACAAACAGCTCATTGGAGGGACATAGTATGACTAGAATCAGTTCTTCCACTTTGTATTTTTTGTGACTGTTCACATGTGCCCCTACATCTCTGTGCTTTAGCTTCATCAGGTAAAAATACTCTCTGGTTGCTGTGAGAACTACATTAGACAGCAGATGGAAAGGCTTCACACACACACATACGCACAAATATTTGACAGGCAGTATGAATTTACTGACATCATAGATTTTAATCATCATTTTTATGTTTCTCATATGAAACTTCACTGCAAAGCTGAGCAGAACCAGTATTTTTCACTTGCAATAGAGGTAAAATGGCATCCTGTTACATCAGCAAACTTAAATGAGTATAAATGTCTCTCACAGAACTAGTAGGAAACTTATCCACACTTCAAATTCAAGTCAATATTGCTAAAGTCAATATTATCTCCACTTCATTGTACTTATTTCCTGAAAAGTGAGAATAATATTCCCTGAAGTCATAATAATGGCTTGAACATTGAATGATATAACTATAAAGCGCAAAGCATGTAATAGGCACTCAACAACTTATTCCGTTTTCTCATATCTTAGACAAGATATTGTTTGAGTCTTTTATATTTTTAATAGGCCATGTATTATTAGTTAAGTGCTTTTGGCATAATAAGAGTAAATAGAGCAGTTATTATTGATTACAGCAGCCATTTTGATTTCTGTGTTAATTCTAGCACTTTATAAAACTTTTTGTTCCTTAGCTTTCAGTCCTCTTCAAATCATTGCAGATCCTTCAGTCATTCCCATGTGGAACTACTTCAGTGCTGCTGAATGCAGATTGCTTTCCAGTTATTCTACATGCAGAGAGATGGGCAATGTCTTAGACCTTTCACAAGAGTAAAAGAACACAACTTTTACCAGTCTCTTTTCCCAAAATCAGATGGCTTTGTGACTGTTCTGATGACGCAAACAGGAATGACTCTGATATACTGGGTGGACATGCTTCATTTGTCTTGCAATGACTCCCAAAACACACACAAGTAGGCCCAAAGAACTATGTGGGATGCTTTATAGCCTTTGTGGGTGGTTCAGATAAGAAAGAAAACTAAGTTATTCCTCTAGGCAGTCATCAAATTCTCAATGGAATGGGTGCCAATTTGGGACAACTGAGTCGCAGTTGACATTTTGCCTCCTATTTTCATTTGTTTGGAGATGTGTTTGCAATCCAAAGCTACATGATCCAAGCTTCACAATTTGTAAGTAAAATGTGTTTATCACATTTTAAATGGACAAATGTTCTGCATGAATTTTATTTTTTTTGGTTGTTGTTGTTGTTGTGGTTTTTTTTTTTTTTTTTTTTTCGAGACAGGGTTTCTCTGTGTAGCTTTGCGCCTTTCCTGGAACTCACTTGGTAGCCCAGGCTGGCCTCGAACTCACAGAGATCCGCCTGCCTCTGCCTGCATAAATTTTATGATAGGACATTGTATTCGTCTCTTTTCCATTATGAATCAAAACATCTGAGGCTTGATATTTTATAAAGAAAAGGAATTTATTTAGCCACAGTTCTGGAAGTTCATCAGCATGGTATCTGTGTCCTGGTGAGTGCCTGTCTAGTTCAGCACAACATGGCAGATGCATCATGACAGGAGCACATCCAAGAGAGATACGTCACATGAAACAAGAACCCAGAGAAAGGAATTGGGCCAGCCTTGCTGCTGTGTTACAACACACTCAATGAAATTAACCAGAGTCATAGGAGATACATATTAACCCCTTCTGGCAGCAATGCCCTAGTGATCTAATTATCTTATACAATTTCAAAATTTTAAGAGTTCCTCCATTCCTCAACATTGCCTCACTTGGAGGCCAACCTTCAACCATTCTATCCCCATCTATGGTTTCATAGCTTTGTACAGAACTGTCTCAGACTGTATCTGTACAGTGGAAGTTAATTTCAATTCAACTCCATTTCTCCAGTGATGAAAATTTTAAGATGGGTGGGATATTAATCCATGTCATGGCCAACATCCATACATTTCTCCTCTAGATGTGAGTGAATTAAAAACTGTTATACTTCATTATACTTCATTTAAAAGGTTGTCAATCTCTTCTTTAGGCTTTAACTCAATGAACAGTTATAGTAGGAACTGTGAATTAGAGAAAAGAATTACAACAGGGTAAAATGCGGAAAAGGTGATTATAGTGATAACATTTTCCCTAAATTGCAATATCCATGAAAGTATTGGATAGATGGCTGACTCAACAATAGTTAAATGAGGAAAGCTATTAAACACTATTGTTCTCTCATTTTTGACTTATAGTTCAAATTTTTAGTTTTTCCAAGTTTGTATTAGGCACAATTTTTTTTGGTCTTAAAATATGTGAGAGAAACATCTAGAATTCAGTGTGGCTTGATTGAGAATATTAGTTCAGAAATGGACTGTCTATACACTCTTTCCCTATCCATAAAATGGGTTACCAAAAATATCTGTCACAAGGTACAAAGCCTAGCACAAACAACATAATAAGGCACTACATAAGATTATAGCTTATTTTCCCCCAAACCTTATTCCTTTTTTCCTTTTTTTGTCTCTATTTCTAGGGGAAATAATCCATGTTTCAGAAAAAGTCCATTTGGTCATTCTAATTGAATAAAACAGAATATAAAAACTTTTGTTCTCTTTCTTGATTATTTATCATAATTTATTACAGTATATGATGAGGTATTGAGGGGATCTGAAAAAGGAAGCAAAATTCACATAGAAGATTTTAGCTTCAAGAGATTAACAATAACCTATGAGTAGGCACAAAAAGAATCAGGACAATATGATAGAGTATAAGCAAAGGTAAGGAAAAAAAACGATAGAAGAAATAGCTTTAGAGGTCTCAAATCTGCTTTCAAAATGCTAGGATCTAGTTTTCGTAAATTAGAGTTCTCAAGAAATGTAGGACAAGTCCCAGCTGTGCCATAGCATTAACATTAAAACTAAGCCATATCGGGAGTCTGTATTTCTTTTAAATCCCCCGAGGTTGCCAACCAGAGAGGTTACAAGAAATTCCCTACTCCTTTCCTTCCCCAATAACAGCTCTCCCTTGTTGTATTTCTATTCTGAGGCATTCATGTGGTGAGAGAGTATTTAAATTGAGAACACTTCATCTGATTTGGATTTTGCAGAATTACAGAAGTTATTTCCGTCACATTAGATGTTGCTGAGCTTACACAATAAAATCTAGAAAACGTCAACTCATTAATGAAATGATCCACTAATGTACACTTTGACGCACTGAATGTATGCTTTCGATCACTTTAAGGATTTTTCTCTCATTTTCTTCACTGAACTGAATGTTAATCCCTACCCCCATTTAAAACACATGACTTTCTCGAAACATCTGAAGTTCTTCAATAAAATCATTATCATTGGAAAAATCTTTTAAAAACATGTCACAAACGAAAAACTTAACACACAAACCACCAGTATCAGGGATGGAATAGGGAATCCTACTACATGTAAGAGGATAAGTACATATGTCAGTGTCAAATATATATATATATATATATATATAGTGTGTGTGTGTGTGTGTGTGTGTGTGTGTGTGTGTGTGTGTGTGTGTATGTGTTAACAGTGTTTATTCCAAGGATGCAAACTGAGTAAATATTAAACAAGGTAACAAGGGCTGGGCCTGTGAATTTGTATAGAACACCAACTTCTTTAGCATACCCCATGCATAGCACACACAGGATCCTGGGTTACTTCTCTGGCAGAGAGAGAGACAGAGAGAGACAGAGAGACAGAGACAGAGAGACAGAGACAGACAGAGAGAAACAATTGTCTCAATCTACCATATCCATCATGTAAATAGGTAAAAGAAGAAAATAAGATAATTATATCAGTTGACAAAGAAAAATACTCTTCCACAGTTCAGGATACATTGATTCTAAGGCAGAAAATTTCTTCAAATTTATAGAGGTGTTTTATAAATGCTACATATTTTCTTGTATTTAAAGATAAAGAACTAATGCTTCTCCACAGAATTAATTAAGCACATTTCTTAGCATAATATAAGATTTAGATAAGCAGTTCTCAACATGTGGATCACAAACCATTTCGGTGATCAAAAGACCCTTTTACAGGGGTGGCATATCAGATATCCTGCATATCAGATATTTACATCACAAGTCATAGAAATAGCAAAATTGCAGTTATAAAGTAGCAATGAAAGTATTTTTATGGTTGAGAGTCACTACAACATAAAGAACTGTATTAAAGGGTCACAGCACTAAAAGGTTGAGAATCACTGTCTTAGACAGTATAATAGGAAAAAAGAATTTAAAATTTACACAGACATAAAAGAATAAAGAAATGAATAAAGAAATGATGTAACCGTATACATGGAGAAACCCAAGAAACCAAAAACAAATCTGGACTTCATTAGTGAGCTGAGCAACCTCTAAGAATGCAAAAATTAAAAATTCGATCATATTTCTTCCACAAGAAAATGAACATGTTAAAGACAGCATTTAATACACGTTATTTAGCACTACTCCAAGAAAAATGAGTTAGTTACACAAATAAAGACATACAGGATTTCTTTTTTAAAATTCATTTTACATACCAACCACAGATCTCCCTCTCATCCCTAGTCCAACCCTCCTTCCCCACCCCTCGTCCCCTCCTCCAACAGGGTAAGTTCTCCCATGATGGGACAACTAAGCCTGGTGCATTCAGTTGAGGCAGAACCAAGCCCTTCCCCCGCTTTATCAGGGGTGAGCAAGGTGTCCGACCATAGGTAATGGGATGCAGAAAGCCAGCTCACGCACCAGGAATAGAGCCTGATCCTACTGCCAGGGGCCCCTCAAACAGATCTAGCTACACAACTGTCTCCTATATGCAGATGGTCTAGTCAGGTCCTACACTGGTTCCACAGCTATCAGTCTAAAGTTCATGAGTTCCTTTGAGCTTGGTTCAGTTGTCTCTATAGATTTCCCCATCCCCCCCACCCCTTGCTCACATAGGCCCTCTTTCCTCTCTTTGACTGTCCCGGAGCTCGGCCTGGTGCATGGTTGTGGATCTCAGCATCTGCTTCCATCAGTTGACAAGGCTGTCCACTGTCCCCATATCTATTCAGTATAGTACTTGAAGTTCTAGCTGTGTCAAGGTACGGTGACGGTGACATAACATCTGTAATCTCAGCACTCAAGAGGCTCAGGCAGGAAGATTTGGTGACAGTCTGGACTGTACAATAAGCCCCTATCTCAAAATTGTGCTCTCATCAACAGGGCTATCTTTGCTGTGCTGCCCAGACAAGGTGCAGGGCTCACTTTCCTGTGTGTTGCTGCTGGTCGAGGGGTCAGCTCCATCACCATGTCAGCCCACTAACTTCCTCTCCCATCTCTTCAAATATGTCTCTGTCCACAGCGCTCTGTCTCTCTGTCTCTCTCTGTCTCTGTCTCTCTGTCTCTGTCTCTCTCTCTGTCTCTCTGTCTCTCTGTCTCTCTCTCCCCCCTCCCTCCCTCCTCCCTCCCTCCCTCCCTCCCTCCCTTCCCCCTCCCTCCTTTCCTCCCTCTCTCCCCTCTGACATACAGGATTTCTATGTTAAGACTTGTATAGTAATAACTAAGTAAATGATAGACCTCAAATAAGTGGAGACACATACTTTATTAATTTATTGGAATCCTCAGCATAGTAAAGATGCCATTTGCTCATTATTTGTTCTATATTTTTGATGTAATTAATATTGAAGTTCAAGAAGTTTTTTGTTTGCATATTGATAAGTCTAACTTTAATTTCAATGGAAATTCATGAACTCTGGAATGAATGAGAAAAGTAACTTTGAGCTAAAAGAAAAAAAAAAGTGGTAAGTTTTCAGGGGCTGGAGAAATAGCTCAGTAGTTAAAAGCACTTGCTGCTCTTCCAGAGGTTTGATTCCCAGCATCCACATGATAGCTCACAATCTACTGTAACTCCTTTCCTGGAGGAATCTAATATTCGTCCTTGTGTACTCAGCATGCACATGGGGTACAGACATGCATGCATACAAAATATCCGTACAAATAAAATTAAAAATATGTAAGTTGGATTGTATGTTGTTGTTTTTTTAAAAAAGAAACAGTAGGAAACATTATACTGCTTGATTTTAGGACTTATATCTACAGTCATGCCAGATAGTTCTATGTAATATTGGGAGATGAAAATACACATAAACTTATAGAATAGAATAGACAGCCCCCAAATAAACAGATCCCCACCAATTTTCTGAACTGAATTTTCATATAGACTCAATTGAGTAAAGGATAGTGTTTTCAGCAGATGATCTGTACCCTGTGTATACACCAAGAGAACTACTTAAATGTAGCCCTCATGTGTACTAAAAATTAATAGAATGATATAACTTTTCTCTAATAGAAATCACACCCATATTATCTTTCTATCATGTTTAGCATGATAGCCACCTGCTACATATAGTCATTGAGATCTTGAAATGTCATTATCAGGCGTTCAAACATGCTATAAATGTTAACAGACACTTGTATTTGAGAACTGAGTATGAAGAAATAATACTAGATACCTCAATAATTTTGTGAGCATCACACATCAAAATGTTATCATTGTAGGTATATTGACTTTAATAAAATACATTATTGATTTTAAATTTATCATTACTCTATGTTTTAATATACACATTTTATTTATTTAATTTTCATTCTGGGGATTGAACCTATGGGCTTATGCAGTGCATAAAACATAAAGAGGAACATTATCTTCCATAAAGTGTTTTGAATCATATTTCTACTGTATATATTCTGGCAGAATGAGAAATAACAGATTTATTTGAAACATTATACACATAACTAAAGACTTTTATGAAGATTTTACACTGGTCTGATCTTATATTTTAAAAAATATTCAGATTAGATTTTTATATGGATAACAACTTTTGTAATCATATCGTGTTAACAATAAGTATTATATAGAATCTCTTCAATTATGTGTGAATTAACTCTTTCTCATTATGAAGCTTGTGTTTTTTAGGCAGAGATCTTAATTTATGTACTATAACTGGCTTCATGAAAGCATACAGGCTAATACCTGAGGCAAGATGGATACTTAGTTGTTCTGCCTTAGGTATCTGTCTGTGTGCTTTGCAGAAGAAATCCAAGGTTTTGCTAATCCAGCAAATTGACTGACTAGGTATAACAGAAAGTCTACTCAGACAACCACCTATTCACATTGACAAACTGAATGGGTTTTTCTGACTGTTTTCCTAAGTCTAATTTCATCAAGACTATTTATTTGTCCATGGCAAATACATCTACCAGTGATAATAAATAGCAATACAAATGTTAATGAATGGAATGTTTTGATGAAATGTTCGGTAAAGTTTTGAACTAGTTGTCAGAACTCAAGCCAGTCAATGTCATAATTGTAGTCAGACTACCAAAAAACTATATCATGATCCCTCAGTCAAAATTCGGTTGGGATGTCTGGTCATTGACCAAAAGGAAGCAGTTCTTTGTATGGACAATACTTGAAATAAGTTTATACTGTCATTCAGCTATTTATGTTGTTCAGTATATTTAATGGAATCATTACAATGGAATTTTTAAAAGTTGTCATTATCCAAGCATTGCTAACTTTATAAACAATTAGTAGCTTTGGGCATCATCAAGATAGCTTGCATTGTCCCGGTAACCCAGTGTCCTATAATGTTGCTCCAACAAATAGTAACTAGAACAGTTTTCTGGTAATTATATTTGTTATTTTAATTAAAATATTTTATTATTTTTGATAATGTACCTATATGTGTAGGTATGAGCATGTGAGTGCAGTGCCCGTGAAGTCCAGAAGTGAGTGTTGGATATCTTAGAGCTGGAATTCCAAGAAGTTGTAAGCTGCCTGACATGGATACTGGGAAATAAAATGGGGTCTTGCACAAGAGTAGTATGCACTCTTAGTCATGGAGCCATCTCTCCAGCTCTGATAGCTATATTTTCTACATGCTTTTTCCATGCATGTGTAGCATTTAGAATTTAAAGAGAGTTTTAAATAATCCTGTGTTTAGTTGAAAATAAAGAAATATTAAACATTTAAATACATACAAAAATACACAGAGGATATTTTCTCATTTTCTTTGTATTTCTAATTCTTTTATAGTTCAGGGATAGCTATTGTCTTACATAAAAAATAGAAAATACTATTTGGTTGTTAAATTACTTTTATTAAATCATTAATTGTGTTCACTGTGCATGAGACACTATTCTAAATAACTTTTAGTATTTACTTACTTAATATTCATTAAAACTTTAAAAGACACATAATATTATTCTCACCTTTTCAACAAGGAAATCAAAGCACTGAATGATTAGTCAACAAAATCAAGATCATACCATTAATAATGGTAAACGGGAATTGGCACTGGCTTATCTTGTTCCCTAATTTGTGTTTTTAGTTCTATGGCTCTGCTCTCTCTATAAATAGTATAACTGAGAGAAGTTCTGCTCTATTAACTGAATCAAATATAAAAAGCAAGCTGCCTTTCTTCTCCATAATCAATGTTTTCTTCTTAAATTATATTTGTATGTCAAACATATTTTAGCAATTTTAAATACATCAACACTCAAATCCACATGAAAGTTATATTTACGTAATGTTAGCAAATTTTATCTTGTACAGAATATATAAGAATGTATGATCCAATTTTTGTAGCATTCATATAGCTGTGAATGAATTTTAAAATGGAAAATTTAAATAATCGATTAATACTAATTAAATTTAAGAATATGCCTTGGAGTATTGTTTGCCTCAAAATTCAAAGGTATACATTTATTATATAAATTCTTTGTATTATTTGTGTACACTACTCCCTGAAGTAATGTGGTGAGGAAGATATTAAAGTTATTCACATTAAAAAAGCACAAAATAATAACAATGGAAAAATAAAGACTGCTCTTTAGTTCTATAATCATGGTTTTATTGATGATACTGTTACAGTCTTACAATTCTGCAGGTAATACACAGGACCCAGGTATGCTAGGTCAGCTACCCCATCAACCATCATAATGATCTTTGAATTCAATGTTGTTCAGAACAAGCTCTTCAAGCATTGTTTTTAAATATAGGAAGAAATACAGGACTTTTCAGAAATGTGTGGCTTTTTAATAACAGCAACACCCGATTGAAGGGCACAGAAAATATCATTCTAACTAACAGATACATTCCCAAATCAGGACATAGTTTGGTCCTTAATATGTAGTTAATTTGAGGAATGAATAAGAAAATCAGTGAAGAACAAATGGATGTTAAGTATGTTTTCTATTTAAACCATTTGCAAATGTCTTAATATCCCCATAATGGATTTCTAGGTATAACTGGTTAGGAAAGGAAATATAAAAAT
Organism: Peromyscus eremicus; assembly: GCF_949786415.1. NCBI lineage: Eukaryota > Metazoa > Chordata > Mammalia > Rodentia > Cricetidae > Peromyscus > Peromyscus eremicus. The sequence goes on from NC_081439.1 coordinate 39,619,317, forward strand.
TATTCAGAAGTAAATCCTACCCAAGACTTTTAGTTCAAGATTCTTGGCGTATAATTTGAACATTTTAACTAAAAAGAAAAAAAGTAGATATATAGAAAAGGCAATTTGTTCTAAAGTCGATATAAATGTAAAAACCAAAGGATACACTTTTTGGATTCATAATCCAGGGTTACTTATAAAGTAGAATTTAAACTCACTGAAATCTTTAATATAGTCATGTCCTGTAAATTGCATGTATCAAAACAGTTGAATACTTTCAAATAGTAACATAATTCTTTGTTGATTTGCTGTAGTAAATTATACTATGTTTCTCTGGAAGAGTTAATTTAAATTAAGAATGTTGGTTACTATTTGAGAAAAGAGATATTTCTAAGATGTATTTCCACTTTTGAAAGATGTCCCGGCTAATCTCTTTTTCACATCTGCTCATATATCTTATTTCACTTTTAATTTCCTGAAAACTTATCTTTCCTGTTAAAGTTTTCTTGGCCCCTTTTCACTGGCAACTGATAATGATGATGCTGAAATGTTTCTCATTCTAACAACTAGACTGCTATCCAAACTATATCAAATTACTTCATCATCTATTTGAAATCTAGACTACATTGCTGAGCTCTCTTCTGACCTCTTATTTTGATATCTTAGCATCTCCCAGTTCCTTCAGCGAGTATCTCTCTGTCCTTAAGAATCCTTTCTCATCAATTAAGACAGCTGCCCTTAATCTGTGATTTCATGGCTAAAACAACATCATTAATCACTTTTAGTTTCCTCCTTTTTCTCCCTATATATCAAACTTCAGAGCTTATCTTTCTGAAAGGCTGCTATTCTATATTTTTGTCTTTTTAAAGGTTCTATGTGACCTAGTGGCCTTATGAATGTGAGGCAAGGACTCTACCGTTGAGCTATATCCCTAGAAGTTTAAAAAAATATTTTAAGGCAAATTCTCACTAAGCTGCAGAGGCTGGCTTTGAATTCTCTCCATTTTCCCATAGACTTAAGCTTCCTAAGTGGCTGAGATTCAGGCCTGCGTCATCAGAACCAGCTATTCTTCAGCTTTCTTGCTTCAACATTCAACGATGTATTTTCCTGTCCTGTGCTAATTTTGATCCTCTTCTTTCCTGATGCTTTTATTTTTCTTCTTATGCTAGGACCATAAGAAATCTATTTTCAACATGTAAAACACTTTTACAAACTACAAAAGGAGCTCTCTGCATTTTTGACTACCTATTTTATTCTAGTTTCTTATTTTACATATTTGCATAAACAATTTCACAACAGCTGACAGAACAAACCACACCTAAATGAAAAATAGTTTATTCCTGAATTTCACTGTCTTTTTCTAAATGTGTAATTTTTTTTTTATTTTGCTGGCTACTCCTCATTATATTTTACCCTTGCTACTGTCTAAATTAGTTGGGAGAGATGGAATTACAAGTTTAACTAATAGTTATGAGTTGGAATTAGTATAGATAGACGTGTATTAAAAATATTTTATAAGGCACCTGCTATCATACCCGCGTACTCTCTGAATTTCAGCCCCACAGAAATAGTGTTTGCTGGATATTTCTGATGTTTGGATAGTCTGTAGCTAGGGAGACACATAAGTTCTATTTCTCCTGTAAAATTTAGGGAATCATTCCCCATAACTTTGGATTCACACTTTCAATTATGATTGTATAACACGGGAAAAAATTATATTCTTGTCATACAATGTTGAAACTCAAACTGACATGTAAGAGGAAGGAGCAGAAGTTCTGTGGGCTTGCCAGTATGCTGAGGACACATTGTCTTCAGAAGTACTTATTAAAGCCAGTGCATTTCATTAGGCTGAAGTAAAAGAAAATACACACTATTAATCAAGTTTAAATTTAGTCCTTGAGCTCGAGTCTCTTAGAGTTCCAAGTCTGCACGTTTAAATAGTCACTTCTGGAAAGATACTCATACCACAAAGGGCTTATTTAGTAAGACTTAATTACCTAAGTGTGGATGAAAGAAAGAAAGAAGGAAGAAAAGAATGGAGGAAAAGGAAATTGAAACATGTAACAACCTAAAATTCCAACTGTAATTAATTGATAGAATCATCTTTAACTAAAATACTGAGACAGTCCCATCTGGCCTCAGCATGAGAGTAGGCTGATCTCTGAACCATGCTTGCTGTCAGCCTGGGAGGTGGACTCCTGAGTGACTGATAGTACTGGTGTGCTGGAAGGAATATGTTAGCACTTGAAATTTACATTAAGGCTTACAAGTTGTCAATTGGGTCACTTATTTCTGATCCATCCTATTTAACTTTTGATACTTGACTAAGTGTATCTGGGAAAATAATATAATAATTATCCATATAAATGATTGATGCTTCTAAAATATAGATTCATGATTTTTCTTCTATAATTATGTTTATTTATCTTTACAAAGTAAATCATGGAATTTATGAACTAATGTATTATTAATTTTATCATGTGTATTTATTATTCATAAGCTAAAGGTGAACTCCTTAAGCTCTATGTTGATTCATAAATTAGGATAGTTGTTTCAACTAAATATCCCTATTATATTTAGCAAACAAATTAAACTGTATTGTTTCCAATGAAACAATAAATATATTTTAACATAAATTGTGATCATGTGTGTGTGTGATGCATAGTTATGTGCATGTGTGGAGCTCAGAGGACAATTTTGAGGAGTCGATTCTCTGCTTTCAATGTGAGGTATGGGGTGTTGATATCTTGTGTAGTAGGTCCTTTTATTTACTGAGCTTTCTTAAAGCTTCAATAGTCACATTTTAAAATGTTTATTTCTAACTTTCACAGAGATGAATTTAGAGGAAGCTTTTGTGTACTCTTTGTGTAAAAGTTATTTTGTAAATGTTCTGTCTCCTTCTTGAATTAGTTTATCTTCTCAAATTCAATTAAATAGTCTGCACCAATTTGCAACTTCAAAGAGACAAAGTAATTTTTGAACTCTCATGTGAAATTTTATTTAATATATGAACTTAAGCAGGAAAAGTAGCTACAGTCTTCAGAGAAACCATGTGGAGAAAAAACATATGGGTTTAATTTGGCAAGTGAAAAATTATTAACATGTACAATACAACAAAAAGGAACTCACATTTGGCAACAGATTTGCTGTGGGTAGCAGAGGCTTCTGAGAATATGACAACAACTTTCTAACTTTTAGCTTGGAAAACACGAGTGGGCCAAATCACACTTTGTGTTTAAAAAGTGGCAAATGATTTTACTTTAAAGAATTTTCAATCTTCCCTATTACTCTTCAAGTTTTAAAAATATTTTTTATAAAAACCTACATGTATTTTCTGGGATTTCTGTACCTGAGATGTGCTTGTGTTTGTCATGTTGCAGTCTGCTATTGGCCTATCATAGTAGAATGTTTTATACGAAGATAGAAATGTTGTGGGCTACTTTTACAGGTGTAAAGCTTTTCAAATCTATATTAAGTGAAGTCAAGGGACAATGTCAGTCTGTTTTCTACAACATGAGTGAATGTGTCTACAGTTTATTCCAGAACTTTAAAACATCAAACTTTAGTCATTAATTTATACGGTTGCTAGACCTAATATAACAAATAATGGTCAAATTCTTTGAGTCACTCAAACTTGTAGTAGTATAATGACATTCAGAGAAGCATTAAAATGCTATTATGCTACTAAATGTTTGGGAGCTCAATCGTATGACATACATTTCTTGCAATAACATACAAGAAATGGAAAATGTACAGTGTTGGGTGTGGAATAATTTGAAAATGCCAAAAGAGTTCAAGAGAAAGCGATTTGAAAGTAAGTTTAATAATTCAAACATAGAGCTATCTACATTTACAGGGCATCACTACAAAAATATCCCCAAACCATCTATGTGTTGTTCAAATTCTTTGAAAGCTTCAGATTTAAAATCTTGGAGTAGATTTCAAATATTCCTCCTTTATTTATTTCATTGTCAATCATGATTAAAGCTTCTTTGATTAATATGTACCCTAATTTATTTAAAGTGCCATATATGAGTATAGATCCTAATTCCAATTTCCTTACTAAGCTTTTCTCTATTTTAAAAGAGTCCTTGGACATAATTCTTAAAAATACACTCGACTCATGAATTGGTCCTATTCTAAATGCTTTATTGAACATATTTGCTTATAATTTTAGTATTTAAGTTCCTTAGCTATCTTGTCATGTTGATTACTACAATGGCATTTCATATTTGGATGACACTTGATTATTTCAGAGTTTCCACATAATTATCTTATTGGACTTTCTGCAAAACTATGTGTAACAAGTAGTTTTTGTTACCTCTTTATTTTTGTGTGTGTGTGTGTGTGTGTGTGTGTGTGTGTGTGTGTGTGTGTGTGTTTTGTTGGGGTTAAGGTATACAAATGCCATAGCGTGTATAGGAAAGTCATTGAACAAATTTCCAGAACAAGTTATCTCCTTCCAGTGTGGGTTTGAGAATCAAATTCCACTCATTTGGCTTGCTCAGTAAATGTTTTTACCCTCTGAGCTATTTTGCTAGCCGCTGTTTACTTCTTACATATCCAGTAAGAACCTAGGGTTAACATCTTGCAACTTATACGTTACAGATGTAACAAGTGTTAGCTGTGAGAATTGGGTGCATATTCACAGATCCTAAAACCATTTGCTTAACTCCTCCTTCAGTGGCTTCCCTCTCTACTTTTTGTTACCTGATCACATGCTTCCAGAGTTCCCAAACAAATATTTACTATTTCCCCTTAGCTTCTGTAGTGACAGAAGAATCAGGGAAGGGAATTTTGGAAATAACTAAGAAAATTCTGAGCACTACAGAAAGTGTTTCCAGAGTAAATTTAAGGTTGCTGATTAATGAGGAAGAGAAAGAAAAAACACTTTGGTAAAAATTATGAGAAAGAAGAGTCGTGAGTGATAAAGTCCCTCCATGCTTAGATTTATTAGAGTCCAGGATAAATTTTGTTAGATAGAAAGAAGGATTTGGATTATCTACCAGGGTGTGAAAGATACATGCTTCTCAAATAACCCAAAGTCCATCGGAATTCTGACTGTTGCTTGTGAATTAAATCAGCTGGCCTGTGTTTTACACATCTTTTCAACCTCATGTTTATTAGCAACATATGAGAATAAAATAAAACCTTTTCCACATACTGATATTCTACATGAAATAATATATGCAAAATATTGTGGCGAATAGGCACCAGTAAACAGTAATTTCGTTCTCATATAGTTTTTTACTTGAAGCACATTATACAAGAATTGTCTTCATTTGCTTTTCTGGAAAAATGGGGAAATCCATACAAGTTACAACTTACAGGATTATTGTTCAATAAAGCCACCATGTGTAATGGCTTATGAGTAAAATTTCTAAATTTTAGGATTAGGTAAGTGATTTTTTTCCCTTTGCATATTGTCCTTTAATATAAAAAGATATATATGAAATGTGTTAATATGTATAATAAAATGCTAAGGCTGTTATTCTATATTATTAGAGTTGTTCAATTATAAAATCAAAAAAGAATTTTGGACATTTAGTTAAAAATTGCTTTGAATATGAATATAATAAAAATTTTAAGATATCTGAAATTTGTTTTTAATTGCATCTTCCTGTGTTAAAGCCAGTGGAAGACAGTGTGGCATTATTTTACTAGATCCTCACTGACAGGCAAGACAAATATTATCATGTTTAGTTTTTATAGGAGGGAGCCTGAATGATAGGTAGTAAGCTCTTGATATCTACCAAGCATCCATGGAGAGAAACTCACATTTCCTCTTGAAAAATGACATTTGATATTGGTATTATATTTTAGCGTCTTTTCTAAGGTCACTAGATGTCTTTCTGGCTTTTGAATAATAGATTTCTAAATTTGACTTTGCCCTTCCAAATTTATTTATTTATTTAGTGGAATATATTTAAGGATGCTGTGTACCCCTGAGCTATTTTTGTACTGCCTAAGCATGCCCAGCTTAAGGAGCAGGGCAGGACTCAATTGCTTCTGTAAAGATAACCAATCCATGCTTTCCGGCATGAGTCTGGGTCTACCCTGAGACAATTATTTTCTTTCTCACCAAGGCATTGTTCCTGACTGGGTGCTAAGCCCTGAAGCTAGTTCTACCTTCTAGTGCATGTTTTGTCTATTTCTCTCGATGTAGTTATATAATATAAAGGTGGGTGTATTTTGGTTTTTATCAAGAAAGAATATGAAAGTGACATACACAAAAGTTAAGAAATGCACCAGGAATAGGAACAACAGAGTTCAACATAGGCTTTAAAGTGATTTAAAATGATGCTTGAAATAAGGACACCGGAGGCACTAACTCACCCTAAAGTGATTATGGCTTCAAAATGTAAGTTAATGGCAAAATCTCAAAAACTGAGTGCTGTATCTAGCTATGAAAGTGATACCTCTGTAACAGCATGTAGTAGGGGGGTTGAGGCAATTGCTAGTAAAATGAATTATTACATACCATGAAGAAATCTGGGAAATTAAAAATGTAAAGTAGGAAAAATGTGAACCAAGCAAGTTATATCAATGGAAAAAAAAATCTATGATTGTAAATTTTAACTTACCGTCAGGGCCCAGAATGGGCCACAAGGAGATAGAACAAAGTTACTAAAGTACTGCTTATTAGAAATAAAGTCCCTCAGCCTTTTCACATTGAGACATGGTTAGATTCAAAGACTAAAGGGCTGTAGTCTCTAAGACACACACAAATAATTAACGCACTGCAGAACAATTGAAGCATGAAGCAGAAGTATGTGATTATACTTGCAAATATCATAATTTTGAATGATCAGATGTCACAATTTTATGTGAGGTCATAACATAATGACATTTTATTATCATGGACATTCTTTTTTTTTTTTTTTTTTTTTTTGGTTTTTTCAAGACAGGGTTTCTCTGTGTCGCCTTGTGCCTTTCCTGGAACTCGCTTCAGAGACCAAGCTGGCCTCGAACTCACAGAGATCCGCCTGCTTCTGCCTCCCGAGTGCTGGGATTAAAGGTGTGTGCCATCACCGCACGGCTCATGGACATTCTTGATCTAAATAAATTTTGTTTGATTTCTGCATGCTTTCGCAGTCTTATATGGGAACATAACTTCCTCTTTCCATCAAGTCCTCTCTACTTTGTATTTAATTAAGTAGGGACTGCTTAACAACGTTCAGTAAATGTATTTGCTTGTCTGCCTTGTTAGATGCAGGAATGAAGTAGGAGACTGAGAGGAGCTAGCTCCTGTTACTATGTGCATTAGGTTAGGTGGGGGCATCAAAATGGCTCTTAAGGATTTTTAAGAGAGGAAGTGTCATTTTCTTCAATGGTGTAGCCACCATAACTTAACCTTTGCTGGGGTAATTAACCTCCCACCCACACTCAAGCAATAAACTCTAAATAAACTCAATGAGTCATTCACAAAAAAGAAGCCTCAGAAGTAGGAGGGAGAATTGTTGGGAGGTAGGAAGGGTTTCAACTGAAGAGAGATGGAGATGAGAGAAGGAAATGGAGGTTGAAAATGGTTAAAATTTCATTATATAAATGTATAAAACTATCAAACAACAATAAAAGTAGAACTATAACAAAAAGGGATATTATTTCAGGAACTTCAGGAAAGTAGCTTTACAAATAGTGCCATTAGCGATGTAATTAGTTAAGATGATGCCAACCTGGACTTGAGTCAACTATGATTTTAATGAGGCTGATGCAGTTATAATAGGAAAGAGTCAGGTAGAGTGGTGCATAGCTATGCTCTCCTACAGCAGAATCTATGAGTCTAGGAGAATGAGGGTGCCTGGAAAACATACCAAGTTCCCAGTTTATGATAAATAAAAAGATTCTATTTTGTGAAAACTGCCCAATTTATAGTGCTCTGTTACAAAAGGCACAAGAAACTAACACATCATTGAAATTCATTTAAAATTGTCACTTAAGAGAATTTTTACCTTTCACTGGATATCAATTTTGTGTGTTTTATCATACAATGCATTTCTAAATCAATTGTTTCAAAGGGCATATAAGAGAAAATCACAATTTATTGAAAATAACTAACATTTGGAATTGAAGATCAGCTCAGTAGGGAAAGCCATTTAGCAGAGTTTCCTAAGGTAACGCATCTTCTCAAAGCGACTTCCTTGTATGTCTGTTGACGCAACCAAAAAAGATAAACCAAAGGATATTTAAAGATACCGGTAAAATGGGTGTGTGTGTGTGTGTGTGTGTGTGTGTGTGTCTGCGAATCTGTGTGTGTATAAAAATATACAGAGAAAATGAAAAAGCTGAAATTGTTGCTGTTTGTCTTAAAAAATGATTGAGATAAATGTGTCTAGGAGGACAATTTTAGAATGAAATGAGATATTTAGCATTGTTTTTGTAGTCAAGCCATATCTTTGATAACTTTAGTAAATTAAATGAAGAAACTCACATAAATAAGAAAATATCATTAATCACTAACATGAGGAATGTCTTTGTTTTTACTTTGGTAAGTGAAAGGTGAGAACAGCTAGCCTTTTAAACTATACAGAGACAATTTCAATAGGCTTTTCTTTGACCGTATTCTAAAAATAACATATAATGAATTGACAAAGTCTCCATTAAAGGAACAGGCAAATACAAACAAAGAATCACCTACAACTAAAGACCTTGGTAGTTGGTGACAGATTAAGGAGAAAAAAGTGGGTCAGGATAAACAGCATGTGTCTACCTCACAGTGTTCGTCATTTTCATTTAAGAAAAAAAAAAGTCAGCAAACCTCAACAATTACCGGGAGATCCCTTCTTTATGGAAAACGATTAAACAGATTGAGGATTACTGTTTATAAGGGGGTTTAAGTTGAGTTTAGTGACTGAAGGGACACCACTAATTTAGACGGCCAGCGAGGGCTCTGACTAGACATTGAATGTCACTTCAGTTTTTTTCCTTTTTCTCCCCTGGAGAGTCTTTTGTATTTTTCTCTAAATTTATTAGTGCTCAAAGGAAGTGAAATTTTTGAGAGAAAACTTGAAAGAATGAATGAGAATGACACATCTTCTATCTGTAAGAGAAATTCTTGGCCCCAGTTTCAGACACAAAATAGCTGGTAGTATGCCAAGGTTAGCTTTGCTGTTAACAATTAGATGTATTGTTTGCAACATATGATCTATGAGAAGATTTCCATGCCTTTCTACAGTTTTTTTCTGTCTATTCCAACAGAAACAAATTACCTAGGCTAAGTTTTAGATATGCTTATGCATTTGACTTGATAAGAATATTAGTGTTTTGATTGAGAGAAAACTAATGGATAGAATATATTTCTTAAAAAAAAGGGATAGAATTGAATATTAACTTTTTAGTAGGAATACAGCTTTTAACAGAATTATTCTTTAACATAATTTATTATCTTAGTTGGTAAGTGAAATATTGGGTTTCATTTCAATTACCAGATTATGTCAAATATAATTACTTTAAACAATTTCCTGTCCTATTTTTAAAACCATGTTATATATTTAAATTTTACATTTTAAATATAATACTAGTATTGTATCCATTGGACCAATTCAGGCATATCACCTATCATATATTTTAAGATTTTATGTTTTTATTGTCACATTTCTTTTACAAAAATTACATGATAATAAAGCAGTAAGCAAAAAAAAAAATAGCATTTATTTTTTGTTGTGGGAAATAGTTTGTTATCACAGGAAATTTTTCCTGAAATGTGAATAATTTGTTAATAAAGGGGTTTAAGATGAATTCATTTGACGCCACTAATTCAGAAGTCCTGAGAGGGCTCAGACTAGATATTGACTACTGCTACTAAAAAAAAAAAAAACTATTTTGTTTTGGTTTTGGTTTTCTAGAAAGGGTTTCTTTGTGTAACAACAGCTCTGGCTGTCCTGGAACTCACTTTGGAGACCAGAATGGCCTCGATCTCATAGAGATCTGCTTTTCTCTGCCTCCTGAGTGCTGGTACTCAAGACCATGTGCCACTACCGCCTCATTTGAAAAAAAAATGTGTAAGTATGAAGCAAGTGTGCATACAAAATTCAAATCTAGTCGACATTTGTTAGTTTAGAATGAGCAAACAACAAATTAATTAAAGTGAAGTCGTTTTAACGATTGAAATGATTATAAAATGACTATGCATTGGATTGGTATGGGTTTTTATTTTTGAGACAGGGTCTTGCTATGTATCTCTGCCTGGCCTGAACACCAAGCTTTCTAGAGAGGCTGACCCCAAACACAAAGAGATATGCTTACTTCTGTCTCCCAAATACTGGGACTAAAAGTATGTGCTATCTTACATGACTAGCATATACCATAATGTTTTCCTGTATATGCATCTAAAATTACACTAATATGTTCTACATATAAAACTTTTTTCTATCATACTATTTTAAACAACTTCTTAATTGAGTTGCACTTTTCATATGAATCAATTTATTTTTATAGACCATGAAATTTAGGGTAAAAAAATGAATACCTTTTTTTAAAAATCACAAGTGGCATAAATAGGTATTGAGCACAGGTAGATTTTAAATTTAAGGTTACAAGACTACCAGTCATTCAAAGGTAATGGCCTTCATCTGTATTAGGTGTAGTTAGGTGGAGCTCATATCCATATAGAGCTTACTTTTCAATTTTAAAATATTTATTATTGTTATGTCTCTGTGTGCTTGTATAGGAGCATATATGTGCTCTTGGTTGGGTACACATAGTATGTCACATGTACAGATGTCAGAGAACAACTTTGTGCAATAGGTTTTCTTTTTCCAAATTTATATAGGTTGTCAGGCTTTGGGGAAAAAGGTTTTCACCTGTTGAGCCATCTGTTGGTCCCTTACTGCTCAGTTTTAACACCTATCTTGAATTACTTTTGTGTATTTTAATGCACAGACATTATAAAAATTTGATTACATATACAAGGATTCTGTCTCTTTACTTAAGCAGACAAAAAGAGATGTTTGCAGACTGAAATGACAATGAATTATAAGCTTTGTGCTTTCACTTGCTTTTTGCAGAAGTTCGAGCCAAGCATAACTCCAGAGACTTGTAGTACATTTTCTGTTAATGGTTGGAAAAGGTTGGGTTGTGTGTTGGAGAGATGGCACTGGCTGCTCTTCAGAGAACGGGGTTCGACTCTGAGAACCCACATGCCTGCTCACAACCATCTGTAACTTCAATTCCAGGTTGTCTGATATCCTTTTGCCTCTCAAGGAACCAGCAATGCATGTGGTGCACAAACACACATGAAGGCCAAACACCCATAGATATTTTTAAGAAACTGGGTTACTTGAGAAAGTATATCTGTACTCATCTTGAAGGACTCTATCCATCTTTCAAACAGTCTACAAGTAAACACATTAGAATTCTATGCCAGAGGGAAACATAACAGAGCAAATCATACTGACTTCTCCCAGTTACTGCGTTGCATCACAAGTTGGAGTTTTCTCCTTCTTCTCCCTCCTCCCTTCTTGTCTCCACTCCTTCCCTCCCTCTCTTTCTCTCTCCCTCCCTCTCTCTTTCTTTCTTTTTGTCTTTAGTCTTTGCAGAGCTTGAGATTCCTAGGTAGCCAAGGACGATCTTGGACTTCTGATCCTCCTGCTTTCATCTCCCAAGTGATGGGCCACAGTTTATTAGATGCTGAGAATGGAACTCAAAATCTTGAAAATGCTACCAACTGAGCTATATCCAAAGAAGCCTAAGGGTTTGGGGGGGGGGGGTGTTCTTTCTTCCTAACGTAGAATATATCGAAAACCCTGGTTGTCTTGTTCACTGCTTTCCATGACCTCCCAAACCTGTGCTTCAAAAATTTTCTTCACAAAGGAAGCTATGTTTCAAAATCAGAAAAGTAATAATCAAACCATTACTATGTTGTACTGAATGTAAAAAAACTATGATAGCTATGCAAAATAAAAGTAGTAAGTAAAAAGAAATCAGGGCCTTAGAAATAGCATGCAATAGTAAGGTGTCACAATAACTTTTATGGAGCATATGAGATCTGGAAAACATGTAAAGTGTTAGAGGAATAATCCTTCCTGGTAAAGTCAACAAGCTGAAAAAAATACTTTCAGGTGGTAATGTGTTTAGTGTGTTCAGGGAGTCACAACAAATTCTGTGATTGTTGCAAAGTATAAAGTAGTAGACAGTCATAAAATTAAGGGAGCTTAGTGTTATAGACTAGAGACTTGGTTCATTTGGGCTTCTGTACAGTAGAGAAAACAACTTCTATAATGCCATTTACCAAGGACCTTGTCTTACGTTGGCTTACTCTTCCAATATGATTTCTACACATTCAATTAAATTAAATACAGGAAACTTATTTCTTTATTTCATAGTCATATTTCATCTAATTATGTAGTATACAATTATATTTTTCCATTATGTGAACAAGAATGGGAACAAACACAGTTGGTTCTTACTAAGCATATGTTCCAATAATCCATTGCTATATAACAATTTCTGCTCAAACTTATCTTCAAACATCAGTTAGTTATTTGTATCTGATAACTTCATGGGTCATGAATTGAGGCATCAGTAACATTTTCCATTTTATGTGGTATCAATTAAAATTTTACAGAATTGGCCGGGCGGTGGTGGCGCACGCCTCTAATCCCAGCACTCGGGAGGCAGAGCCAGGCGGATCTCTGTGAGTTCGAGGCCAGCCTGGGCTACCAAGTGAGTTCCAGGAAAGGCGCAAAGCTACACAGAGAAACCCTGTCTCGAAAAACCAAAAAAAAAAAAAAAAAATTCACAGAATTGAGCTAGCAAATGAACAGCTTAGAAGAATCCAAAATATTCCTTCAAAACATCGTGCTTTGAAGGAGGAAAAATGCCAGAGTTCGATCAACTAGGACTGTTGGCAAGTGTTCACAGGAGGCATCTCTAGCATGGTTGACTCAGTGTTGGTGACACAGATGAATTCTCATATATTAAGGTCTAGCCCTGGAATCAGCACAGCATATCTTCTGCCATATTTTATTAGTCAAAGCAGTTGTAGAACTTGACCAAATTCTAGCAAGGTATATTATCTACTTTTCTTGATTTGTCGCCAAAATATTGGACAAAAGCAGTGTACAACAATAAGTATTTGATGTAGCACAGAGTTTTAACTATCTGTGGTAAGAAAGGCATGGCAGAATTCATGGGAGGAGAGTGTGTCACCAAGACACCCTCTCAACATGCAGATTTGCAAGTAGAGAATGAGAACAGGACTGGAATCAGGGTATACAACTTCAAAGTATTGCCCCAGTGAGCAACCTTTGTCGACCACCCACACTTCATGAACGTTCTGTAACCTCCCCAAACAGTACTACAAGTGGGAACACATATTCAAATATAGGAGGCTGTGGGAGATTACTTTTGTTCAAACCATAACAGGAAGAAACAAAGATTTCCCTTATCCAAAGCAGAAGTCATCAAAATTTTTCTAACTGTCTAATCTAACAAAGTAACCCACTTTAATTGAGTGTAACTTTCTTATGAGGGTCTGGGATGAATAATTTTTCTCAGCCAGAAACACCACAAAAGAGGGAATATAAACCATGGAATGGTTTACATTGGATAGGCCTATGGCCCTGCCTGTGAGGCATCTTCTTTTCTTCTTTTTCTCTCTCTTTCTTTCCTTTTTTTTTTTGATTTGTATGCTTTTGTATTTAAAAATTATTAAATATATTTTGATCATGTCTCCCCCACCTCAACTCCCCTCAGATCCTGTCCACCCAACTTCATGTTCTCTCTCTCTCCTCTCTCTGTCTAAACAAACAGCTCTCCACTACAGAAAATCAAACTAAGAACAATAAGACAAAAGAATGCCCAAAGAAAACTAAACAAAAAAGACCATGAAAAAAATGTGGAGTTCATAGAAAATAAAATCATCCTGAGTGAGGTAACCCAGACCCTGAAAGACAAACATGGTATATACCTACTCATAAGTGGATATTAGCTGTAAAATAAAGGATAACCATTCTTTTTTTCTTTTTTCTTTTTTTTTTTTTTTCGAGACAGGGTTTCTCCGTGTAGCTTTGCGCCTTTCCTGGAACTCACTTGGTAGACCAGGCTGGCCTGGAACTCACAGATATCCGCCTGGCTCTGCCTCCTGAGTGCTGGGATTAAAGGCGTGCGCCACGACCACCCGGCAAGGATAACCATTCTACAATTCACAGACACAGTGAGGCTAGGTAATAAGGAGGGCCCAAAGAGGGACACATGGATTTCCCTTGGAAAGGAGAAATAGAACAGATTTTGCAGGTGGAGTGGGGGCTGGTGAGGATGGGATCAGGAGAAATGTGGGATGGGGAGGAGAGAGTACAGGAAGAGATGACAGGAATTAAAGGGCATTTGGGGGACAATGTGGAAAGCTAGTGCAGTAGAAACTCCCAGGATTCTACAAGGGCGACCCTAGCAAGGACTCCTAGTAATGGAGGATATGGAACATGAACCAACCACCTTGGTAACCAGGCAATTTTCAGTTTTGGTACTAAGACACCAACCCAGTCACGAAACCTTTGACCTACAATCTCTCTTGCCTTCAATTTGTGCTGTGGCAATGGAGGCCTAGAACTTGTAGGAGTGTCCAACCAATGACTGGTCTAATTTGAGGCTCATGCCAAGAGAGGGAGCCCATGGCCAACACTTCCTGGATGACCAGGAACTGGAGGCTAGTTAGCCAAGAGCCCTAGGACAGGAAAAAAAAATCAATACAATGATTCTTAATGATTAAAACAAAGAGAGATCATTTTGTGTCTGTGAGCTACTTCTCCACATGACCTCCACTGGAGAAAACTCCTTTTCCCTTTACCAGGGGGTATTCAATTGCAAATTGTTTCTTAGTTTGGGATCCTGTGTCCCTTTCTCTTCTTTCAGTTCTGGAACTGTATCTGATTTGAACCTTTGCAGGCTTGTGTGTATCCAAGTTTCTCCTTCTCTGACCATTGTTTATTTGTGAATCTCTGTTTTAATTCTCATCTACTGAAAGAACAAATTTCTTTGATGAAAGCTAAGGCACTGATCTATGGGCCTGCAATATTATCATTAGGAATTATTTTGTTGGTACATTCACTTAGCAGAATAGTATCAATAGTATTGTTCCTCAATCTAAGAGCTGTCTAATCTCAGACTCTTGGCTACCTTACCTGAGTCAGATACAGGTTCCATTTTAAATCCAATCAAAAAGTGATTGGTGACTCCAATAACATTTGTGCCACTATTGCACCCTGTGTCTCATGGACAGCTTGCAGGTTTTGTAGGTAGGTAGAACACTAGTCACTCAAGGAGAAGCTTCTAGTTGGGAAACTGCTTGACTTCTATGCATTTGATGACATACATAAAGGGTGTCTTCAGTGACAGGCCCTTACCATCAGGTTGTGAAGAGCAACCAAGAATGTTAAGTATTTTCTTAAATGCTAATTGATGTACAAGAGCCTGGCCCATTGTGGGTGATTCCATCTCTAAGCAAGTGGGCCTGGCCTAGATAAGAAAAGTAGCTGAGCAAGTCTGTTAAAATAAATTGCTTTCATTATTCCATTTTAAAATTTTTATATTCTTCTCATTTTTCATTATCACTGGCATTTTATGTTAATTTAATCATAAAATAAGGTTTTAATATTATTGATAAGAAAAACAACCCTCAAATGTCAATGTATCATGCATTTGGTACACTGTAATAAATTGTTTTGAAAAATACAGACATTCAAGTGTTGGAAATTCTATTCTTGTTTGAACCCTGAGACATATTACCTACCTTCTTGTTCACTTTTTAGTACATCTACTCCATTTGAAACTATGGCAGGGAGGTGCGCAAGCTTAAATTGTTGTTTCTTGGATTTTACTGTGCTTCTTTAGAAACTTTGTTTCTCAGTAAAGGCAATTGCTTCTTGAGCAATACTGGTTATTCCATACCCACTAATTATCACCCAGCCATTTGGAGTTGAAGTGGCAATCAAACCAATGAAAGCGCAAGATTAGAGGCATTGCTTCTTCATTTCTAGGGGAGTGATTCATGTGAATTTCTATAAAGGATTCTGTTATGCATTCTCTAGCAGATGCAGTAAAAACAAATGCAAAAAAAAAAAACCCTCCAAGTACAGTGCTGAATTTTACGTTAGATGTATTTGCAATTTAATTATTGGGTTACGTGATCTTCAATGATCATTGTGTTAATAAATAGAATGAAGAATCTGTAATTTACTATATAATGTTTTTTAAATTGTAAACTTCACACATTTTGTCCATCAGGAATTACTGTTTGATATTTCTACTTAAATTGTTAAGATCTAAGTATATAATGGTACTCGAGGTCAATTCTCATCTATGGAATGGCATATTGCATGACAGGTTGTGAGGTATTAAGAGATAATTACATGCTTAGAAGGTTTGGTGAATCATATGAGCAAAGGCCAAGAACATTCGGAGAGCAAAATTCACAGACATTTCAAGTATTGCTCCCTGGTGTGTTTTAGAAACTCTATTTAGAAATCTGTATTCCTTGGTTGAAAATATAAACACAAAATGTTTCAATTAGTGTTTTCATCATTTTAATGGGCTTAAATGGTAATTCAATAAAATTTATTCAATTGATAATTATAAATATTATCAGAGCTATTGAATAGGCAAATATGCCAAATACCATTCTGGACCTTCCTGGTGAACTCAACTTTATTGCCAGTAGAATAAAACACATTCTGTGAATCTCAGAAATAATCAGGTACTTATTTATATGTACTTTGATCCCCTTATGAGTTTGAAATAATTCTGTTTCATTATACTTTCTATATTAAAGTCAAAATGCAATTCCCTCTTGCTCTTCCTGCTAACAATATGAGATTACAAAATATTCAAATAAACATCCAGGGAAATAACCGATAAGGAAAAGTAGAGAGGGAAGAATATTTTTAGTTAATGAAATAACTCTAGTGTCTGGCCTTCCTTTCCTTACTCATCTGATGCTAGAACTTTTCTCTATAGGTTAAACTAATCTTAACTATAGATCTCCAAATATTATACATAGAGAGACTGTTTTAAGCATTGCAGATTACTGCTAAAATAGTACACAAGTAGAGGTGAAATGCGTATGATGATAAATGCACTATAATTTATCCAATTCATAGTTACACCTATAGGCCATGGTCTGGATTTGCATTCGAATTCTTACAGTTTAATTTCTGTACTTTAAAGTATCCTACATTGTCAATTATGTGGTCTTGGACACTTTAAACTCATGTGCCTCAGTTTTTCCATTCGCATCCTTAGAAGCATAGTGAAATAAGTTGAGCATGCCTAATTTGAAACCCCAAATGCTCCAAAATATCAACTTTTTTCAGTATTGATATGATACCACAAGTTGAAAATTGCAAATATTTTATGCCCATGTTTTTCCTTGTGTATTTTCTAAACCGTAGATTCATTTTTTTCTCATTATTGGTGTTTATTTCCTCTCCTCTCTTCATATTCTTCCAATTATTAAGAGAAATGCTTTCAATGTTTACAGTAGTTTATGCCTCAAAAGGATTTCCTATCATTTGCTTCATTTACTAAGAATTTATTTATATATATATATATATATATATATATATAATTTAAACCAAATACCTGATGCCACATAAAAGGAAAACAACGTAGACACTTACTGCTTTATTGAAAGTATCCACAATAAAGACTTGGTTGTTTTCCTGCAAAGGTTATCATTAGCTCTCTACCCTATGTGTAAATAATGAAAGATTTCTAGTGTTTGGACTTGGTTTACTTATGTAAGATAATACTGGCATCAAATGCTAAGAATAAATTTGTTATAATCAGAGGTTAAAAAAAGAGATAAGAATAAATTAGTCATAGTCAAAGATTAAAAGTTTCACTCAATTTCCAGTATAATGGCCTAAACTATCTGCTTAAGTGTTTTCTAAGACTTGAGTTCTCAATATATGAAATGATTATAATATTAAGTACTTCCTAAGATACTGTGTAAAAATACTTAGTAGTGGTATTCTAATAATACCATAATAACCATAACCATCATTACTACTTTCCTCTTCATAAAATTCACAAGGATAATAATTATAGAAATGTAGTTTGAATAATAAAGTAAAGGTTCTACTGTGCTCTAATTAAGTATATCTGTTTGAATAGTAGTAAACAAATATATGTAACTACTTTTTTCTTTAGTTTATAAACTTAACCTTGATGATTGAACTAATACATGTAACCCCAGCTGGTTCAGAGGTGGCATGTGCAATGTCCCATGTTCCATCTCTAACACCACAACATTAAAAATAATGCAAATCATTAGATTTTTTTCTTTTCACTTTTTAGTTTCTGTTTCAGATTAGCTTATATTTATATATACTCCCTCTACTGATGCTTAAAATATTTTATAGTCAAATTAATTTGAAATGGTCATTTTGTTTCAAACAAGCATTTGAGTCTATGATTCTACTTTTCTTAGAAAAGTTGAGACCCCCCACCACTTACCAAAAAACATTTGTGAGTTGACAAACGTGAAAGATGAGACATTCAAATTCAAAACATATAATCCCCCCCCTCTTTTTTACAGTTCTTAATCTCCTATTTATTGCAATGGATTAGACTATTTAAGATAGTCGTCTACAACATTCAGTCTTTATTGCTATTGTGAGTTCATTAACCTCACCTCTAAAAGGTAGTAAATACAGCAGTACAGAGCCTGTCACTCTCTGGGAGATGGTGTGAACTGTTCATTCTGTGATGAGAAGACCCAGAAGTAAAATACTAGTCCGTTGCATGGTTTAAAATTCCCTTTCTTGGCCTGTTTCCTAATTCTATTCATTGCTGTGCTAGATGACTTTGTACAATAGGGCATCATTTGAATCACTGTAGTTTAGGTTATACCAAGTAAAAATTGACTAGTTAGCATTTGAGCCAGTTTAAGGGCCTTACCTTTCATTTTCTGACTGGCTTTCAGCTCAGTGAAGCAACCTTAAATGATTATTTATGGATTTCAGTTTGATGTGTATATGTTCCTGGAATAAAATACATATGCATGTATGTGCATACACAACATGAAAGCTTAAATATTAATATTAGTCACCAAGTGTTATGTTTTCACAAAATGTAAAATGATTCCTTGTGTTATGAGTCACCCTTAAGAGATATGTGCACAGTTTAAATGAAACTCATTGAACTCACTTGAGAGATTCACTCATTGTTTTACTGCTCCCTGTGATCAGTTTCTGCTAATCTCCTGTTGTGTACTATTTTCCTCTGAGATTGAAACGTTCTTCCTGCTGGGAGCCCCTAACATCTCATGACAGAAAGTAAACAACTCAAAATAGCTTCAGGAAGCCCCCTCCCCCCCACAAACTAAACTTACCAGTGTCACAAGCTCCTCCCTCCCAAGAATAAACAACAAAGACTGCAGAGATTCACTCTCCGAGAAGCTAAACTGCAGAAAAATAAATAAATAAAAGACTCTCATGCAAGCCTAGCAGCCCAAAAGTAGCAGAGACCAACCAAGCAGTCTGAAAGAAGCAGAGCCAAACTAAGCCGCCTTGGAGAGGTTATAGACCAACTGAGTCACTTGGGAAGGGGAATCTCCAACCTGTTGAGCTGCCTGCACGTTGTGAAGTGTGCTCCAATTCCCACCTTTTGTGAGCTGTCACCCATGCTGGAGTGGGTTTTCCTGATGCAGCTGTCTTTGAGGAATTTCTGATCCTATTAGTAACCCCTCACCCATATTCCTGTAAGTAACTCAAATAAAAGTTATTGAGTTCTCAAGTTAGACACTGTGTGTTAAAACTCTGCAGGGAAAGGTATCCTGGCAGTCGGGAGCTGAGGAATACCACAAAGTCACACCACATAACACACCTCACACAAGAGATTTATTGGGAAAGACACAAGAGCGTGATTGCCTCTGCTGAGGACAGAAGCAGCAGGGAACTGAGCAGGAGGCAGGCTTATAGAGGGTTTGGGGGGTGGGGGAGCTTTCCAAGGAGGCCTGGGATTGGTGGGATTTTGTGACCTGATCTTGGAGCAAGTTCAAGTTGTTGGTGAGAACCATACCTGAATCATGGAAAGTAAGGCTGTAAGGTTTGATAATATCTTGGAATTTTTAAGTAAAGGTGGAGAAATTAGCAGTATAGGGCCCCAAGCTCTTCTCTATCTGCGAACTTGATTTTTGAGAAGGGGACATGTATCTTGACCAAGCCATCCATCCCAGCAACTTCCCACAAATGGAGAAGTGTGGCTTGGTTAGGCCAGGTAGGGAGAAGTAAAAGCAAGTCCCATGGCAAAGTATCGGGAGGACCAAGGACTGCAAGTAGGCTGAAAGTGGTGCCCAGGAGAGTTGATTTGGGTGGCCTGTTGCTGAGGAGAGATAAACAGAGACTGAAGAGGCTGGAGATGAAGAGACTGTGGGTTGAGGCCAATAAGGGGGAGGCTTGTTAGCGTGATGAAAATAGTGGAGAAATCATCTGGTTTATCTTCATAGCTAGGAGTTGTTTTTTCCTTGGTTGACATATACCATGTGGTCACTTTTAATCAAGATGAGAGTGAAGCCACATGGCAAAATCCATCCTTTGCAACCCTAGTGAAGATGGCTGTCAGCCATGGCTGCCTCTAACCCAGTGCCGGGACAGCAGTTAAGGTGGCAGCAAGCCACATGTTTCCTTTAAGATTACCTATGTATAGATTTTTAACTGTTAACCCTGGTGTTATGAGTTTTAAATCAACCCTTTTGTTTCAGATTTTAGAGATTTTTCTTTGTAAAACTGATTACACTGTTTTCCTTTTTTTTAACATAATTTTTTATTGATTCTTTGGGAATTTAACATCAATTTAACATGTACCTCAATCCCACTCATTTCTCAATCCTTCCATGTCTGCCCTCCACCCTTGCAATCTCTCCCAAAAAGAAAACAGACAAATTTAAATTTAAAATTAATAAAAAAATATCTTGCCCACCCCTGTGGGCAATGACTTGTGTAGCTTGAAGTTTCCCTGTGTCCCGGCTGGCTGGTGGTTAGGAAAATCTCTCCCACTCGCGTCATGTCCCTCAAGTAAACACACAGAGGCTTATATTAATTATAACTCTAAGGTCATGGCTCAAGTCTTTTGTTAGCTAGCTCTTATATCTTAAATTCGCCCATAACTATTAATTTATGTATTGCCACATGTTCCGTGGTTTTTTTTTTTGTTTGTTTGTTTTTTGTTTTTTTTTTTTTTTTTTTTTTTGGTTTTTCGAGACAGGGTTTCTCTGTGTAGTTTTGGTGCCTGTCCTGGAACTCACTCTGTAGCCCAGGCTGGCCTCGAACTCACAAAGACCCTCCTGGCTCTGTCTCCCGAGTGCTGGGATTAAAGGCGTGCGCCACCACCGCCGGGCTGTTCCGTGGTTTTACCTGGGTCCCATTACTTGTTGCTCCTTGGGTGGCTCGCTGACTCAGCTTTCCTCTTCCCAGAATTCTCCTGGTCTGCTTATCCCACCTATACTGGCCAACTAGCGTTTTATTGAACCAGTACAAAAGCATTATCCCACAGTAGACATGCTCCTCTATTAAGCCTTCTCTCACACCCATCACAGCTGTCTTGTCTCCAGTTCCATTGTGTATTCGCCACTTCACTCCTCCTTATACCCCTCCTCTAAGTCACGTATTGGTTCATTGTAGTGGCCGTGGGAGCTGTGGTGTGTCACCCAGTATACCCTTTTGTCCAAACAGCTTTGCTTGGAAATATTCATTGCAATGAGTTATTGGTCTGGTTCAAGGTCCCTGGCTTCTGCTACACCAACAGCACTGGACCTGCACTGAGATGAGTGCAGAAAGCTGTCCCTGCTAGTGTGGGAGAATTTTCCCAGGTGGCATGGTTGTGGGACAGCTGGTGGAGCCATAGCTGCAGGATTTTAGAGATTTTTTTTCTTTTGATCAGACCCAATATGCTTACAAATCTTGAGGTATAGAAAGTTTACATAATAGTCTTACAAATCTTGAGATATGCTTTTTATCTTAGCAAAAGTTTTGGAGAGTTAAGGCAAATTCAAAAGAGTATGAGATGAGTAGCAGTAGTCCCTATTGGGAATAGTCTGTCCCTTTACTTTGTTTTGCTCTCCTTTCTTTATTACATAGTCAGGTTCCTCACCCGATATGGGACAGAGATTTTGGAGGAAACCTTTAAACAAGCATACTTGGGTCTAAAGGAGGGGGAGCCATACCTCGACTTCAATTTTAATTGAAGTGGGAGAGCATAAAACAAGTCTAATGCCACTCATACCTAAAAGACACCTGAGTCCCTGTAAAACTGAATCTGGTAAGCTGAGAACAAAGAAGGCTTAGAGATAGGAAAATTTTGAGTCCTGGCTATAAACAAAGGATGCTGCAGGAGGAAGCTGAGAAAAGCACCAGCCAGTGAAGACTGTGTGCAGGGTGTGTGCATGCTGCAGCTGGCCTACTCCTTTGCTTTCTGCCCCTCCTGCTATGTTTGGCTCTGGCTTCTACTTAGCAACAAACTTACAGATCCATCAATGGTAATTTAAAAGACAGGACATTTACACAGTGTGTGTATGGGGGCCGGGCAGGGAAAAAAAAACAGGGCTTGGATTGGGGAGAAAAAGAAAGCTTGAACATAAAGAAAGGGAATCTCTTTCCATTTCCTGATCTCTCGCAGTATGCTAACTACTGTCATGACTTTACAGTTGAAATATACCAATGACTTCATATACAGATGTATATGAAGATGGAATTGACCCATCAGAACGTGTTAAAGATAAACAGTTAGCTTTAGAGTTTTTTGTATGTTTGTTTTGTCAACTTTCCTTAATTCATAATGGAAGACCATTTGGGGTCACTTCCATTAGGATAGCTTATTTATTTTGAGGGAAAGTGCCCATTAGAAATACAGTACAGTAGTTCTGTCAGGAAAATCTATTAAGTAGAGTTGTGAGTGTTCATCCCCATAATTGTATAAATGTGTATTTCTCAGCGGTTGTATTATTTAAGTAAATGAATGTAAGTTATAGAATGAATGCTAAAGCTTTAAAAATAATCCCTCTTATTTTTAGATGAAAAAAAAAGACTCAGAAAGTATAGTAGTTTATTTAAGATCATTCTAGTTATTGCTTGGGATAAGAAAATTACCCAGAAGTCTGCATAAATCCTGGATTTTTCCATTAAAACATGGTGTCTAAAGTAATTGTTGAAGATGTTATATATAAAATAGCAATATTTTCTTTCATCTGAACATTTGGATGACACAGAAAAACCTGGAAAGTATACAGAAAGCTTTTTTTCTTTCTTCAATGTCTACCTAACATAAGACCAAACTACAAACTATCCCTTCTAAAAATAATCTAAAATATTGAGTATAACTCCCAAAATGTTAAAAGCAAATTACCTACTTGCTATTGATACTGGCAATATGCTTGCTGGACAAAACCACTAGAAATTTGTAGACATTATACAGCAATTCAGGACACCATCCAGAGATGTAATTAATGAAATGAACTGACTGCTGACTAAAGAATGTGTCTGTGATATTTTCAATAGAGTGTGTTTGCTTTTAAGCAGTGATAACAAAAATATGATGTAGAAGGCTCTTGTTCTGCTTTTTTAAAAGTCAAGAACCACATCTCATAACGCTGTTAAGAAAGGGAAGAACTGGGAGTCTAAAGATTCCAATTTATGCTGTGTGTATATTTCCTCAATGGCTCTTCATCTTCCAACTTGGAGTAGACATTTTGTGTGTCAAGGGGCCTTTCGATCATTTCATGTGTAAGTTACCGAAACACTTTGAAGAATAATATTGTCCCTGAGCTCTCAGCCTCAAAAATGGGAGGCAAAGAATAGCAGGGGGAATAAAAGTAGCAGAAAGCAAGGCCGAGAGACAGATATGGGAAATATCAAATAACACAAAATTTCATCATACTGATACCAGAAGCAAGAAAGGAGGGACTGTTCTTCACACTAGTAAAAACTTCTGCAGAATCACTACCAAAGGAGGGACATGATCACAAGGAAGGTCTTCCAATAATGGCTATGTATTCCAGGATGAAAAGAAAGGAATACTTATTATTCTTCTCCAAGTCAAACACTGTGTGTGTGTGTGTGTGTGTGTGTGTGTGTGTGTGTGTGTGTGTGTGTGGTGTTAAAATTAAGCACAATGAAAATATAATGGATATCATTAAACATGAATGAAAACTGAGGAGAGGAGGGACAAAGGGAAAATCAGAAATAGCTGCATAGAAAATGAAGTAGCTTACATATGGACTCAAGTTCCCATCATTTAGCTTGGAGGAGTAGACTTAAATCTCATTCCAGCTATGTATCATATAACTGGAAATATCCTGGAGGTATGAGAATAAGGGTTAGGGGAACACTGTTAATGTTAGAATGCTAATTATCTAATTTAAATGGAAGTTTTGTTGACCCAACATAACCAAACAATCACACCTAGTCATCTTTGTTTGATGTTTCTTTCTGTCAAATAGATAATGCTAATATTTATTTTAACTCCATGAAACTTTAATAAAGAACTATTCCTTAAATGCATACATAAATAAACGGAAACAATAGAGCAACAATGTTTAATGATTTAGTGGTTAGACTAGAGTACATGCCTGACACTCCAGCATTGCAAAGCTGAGGCAGGAAGGTTCTTGTGAATTTGAGGCCAGCCTGGATTGCTTAATGAGCAACAAGGCAGCAGGGCTGCATAGTAAAACCTGTCTCAAACAACAAGAAAACAAGGAAGATAACCACTGGGGGAAAAAAAAGAAAAAAAAAAACCTCAAACTGAACTTTCTGGATTTAAAACCTAAATCATTTTCTCCCTGTACTGATTGACAGGTCATTTATGCTCTTCACTTTCTCCGTAAAATCAAATTAGTGATACTTTCCATCATCATAGGATTACAATGCAAGTGAGTGAATACATTAAAAATAGAATAGTACCAATTATTCAGTAAGAACAATCTTATTATTTTAAATGTGGTGATTTTTTAATACATCTGTAGTATGAATATAACATACTATACTTGTTGATGATACTAAATGGCAATTAAAAATAATGATATTTATAAAAGTCCTGCCTTCTGTTCTTTTTTCATTTTCTCTTCTCCCTTCTATCTATACCTTTTCTAATTCTTTGTGTCTTCCAGCTTGTTGCAAAATATGCATTATTAATATTTACATCTATATGCCTCATTTGAGTTCTGATTCACTAAGTGAATATTATTAATCAAGCAGTAGTTCATCCTTTACCATTTACAGACACTGTTGAAAATACAAGGAAGCATAAGTTACAGTTTCTGGCACAAAAATATATTCAGCATGAAGAAGCAGCTCATTAAATTCATCTAAACTGAAATACTGTGATTAAATGTATAAATAAAGTTATTTCACCTGGACTAATTTGCATGAAAAGGAAAGCATGGGTACTCTGTACTCCATAAATAGTGTCTTCTTGCTGTGTTGACACACAGCAAAATGGGCAAACAGATGAACTAGCTATTAGGTACTACAAGGGCTCTACTTGCATTGAGGAGGGATCCACTTCCATGACTTAAGCACCTTACCTCTTAGTACTATGCCTTTGGGGATTCTATTTCAACACATAAATTTGGACAGAAAAAATAGTTTCAGAACATAGCACTAATAAATCAAATTACTCAACTGGTATCTAAGGTTTTAGAACCTGCTTTATTCCATGGTGATTTAGCCACTCAGAATAGGTCTCTTACATATATATGCTATATATGCACCACATATTTGTAATCATTCAGTAAATATTTTGCAAATTTCAAGAGGAATTTAATTTTCCTAATACAAAAATAATGCAAACTTATTTTCTTAGGTGCAGTAAAAAATCCAACGAGGCTAATAGTTGCTTATGATTTTTTAAAATAATATTGTATTAATTACTTGAAAACTTTATACAATGTACTTTGATCATATTCAACCCTCCCTCCAACTCTCCCCAGATCATCTCTTTCTCCTTAACCATGAAATCTTGTGTTCATCTCCCCTCTCCGCCTCTCTGTCTTAAATCCACAGAATCTACTTTTTATAGCCCAAACACTCTTGAGTGTTGGAACTGGGTTGTAGTGTGCTTGATCTCCCAGAGACTTCACACTCAAAGAAAATTCTCTCTCTCCCGGTGGCTATCAAATGTCAGCAGTCTTCAATAGGGCCTAGGGGTGGGACTTCCTGTCCACCTCTCTCCCTCCATAGTTTCTCATAATTTTGCTATTCCATAGTAAGTAGTTACCTGTCTGTTGTGTATGTTTCTATTGAAAAGTATACAATGATAGCTATCATTTATTAACCACTTGGTATGCAGTATTTCAGGCCATGTTTCAATTACCCTATATGTTAAATGTTACCCATTTATGCTTCACAATATTTTTTTTATATAGGGACTATTATTATGCCATTTTAAAAAGGAGGAAATTGATATAATAACATGATGTGATAACATGTTCTAGGTTATATATAGTGCCAGTATGAAAAGGATCCATAATTCTAAAACAGTCACTTAGTCTCCAGAGCTCAGGTGTTTAACCACTCAAAGTAATGCGGCTTTACTATTATGCACATAATTTTGTAAACTGCCTAATTCATTTAACATGCAATATACATTTACAATATAATTAAATATAATTTAATAATTTGATTTTTTTCATTGAACACCTACAAATTTATTTAGTTGAACATACAGGGACAGTTTTCATTCCTATTTTTGCTTAGTTTTCTTCTATTTTTTTTTTTTACTACAAAATTAACCTAAAAAAAAGGAAAAAGAAATGCATGGTAAAAAAGATATCTACAACAATGTTGGAGACATCCAGGGATTTCTAAAGAACAGGGGTACACTTTTAATTTAATATTTTCAAGTCAATTCCAGTGATTTTGTGATATTAAAACTATATACTATACATAACAGTTTTATAGATGATATAGTGTGGTTATGCCATTAGCTGAATGCTAATTATGTATGAAAGAATCTTTTCTGTTTATCTATAGTCTCAGATGTAATTTAGTGGGCTTAGTAAATAAATTCTCTTAGGTCTTGGAAATATTGAAGATTTTTATAAGAACCATTTAGTTGTATTTGAAAATAATAATTGTGAATATTTATAGAGTACACTGTAATGTGTTGAAATATATATATATATAATGCAGAAAGATTTAGCTAAGATAATTGACCTATCCAAATCTGATGCAATCATCAGGTTTTCATTTTGATGGAGTATTAGCGATCTATCCTTTCAGCTATTTATAAATACAGTGCCTCATTATTAACTGTAGCCACAGTGAGGTTTTGGGGATTTTCAAATAATCCTTGGGCCAGGTGTTATCGACACCACTCTATGAGACTGGATAGTCTCCGGAATGTCTGTAGACATTTTTATTTCACTCTAAGTCCTTGTTGTTACCTTCAGGGCTTCCCAAGTAGCATTTAATTGAAGGCCGACTGAGTTAGATATATACCCCCAGGTTTTGTTGCCAGAAATATCCTTTTACTTATCAGTGGGGAAGGTTTTTGCTTCTACTGCTGGATTTAAAGGTATCCCTCAAGATTCCATTACTCAGTTCATTGAGAAAAGCTTAAAGCTAAGGGAGGGAGCTGTGAGGTGTATTTGATCAAAGAGGCACAGTGAAATAATAGTTCTCAAGTTGGCTGAAATTCTTTCAGTTGTTAAAATTTATACAAAAACTTGACACTCAGAGATGGGCTGTGTGATGACATTTTTGGGCAAAAGTTCCTTATAGGTGATTCCAGTTCTGAAATAATTTTTGGTCATTAGCTGTGATGAAAATTAACACTGATTCTTTACAATAAATAGATTTTCATCCTGTTTGATTTCTGAAAGCAAATACACCTAAATTACAGGAGGTTTTAGTCTCTGCCTTTTTTCCTTCCTCAAAATTGCTGTAACCCCATCCATGTGAAAGGCATGGACATAAACAATTATTGATTTATTAAGGAGTTGCATAGGCACACTCACCTATAGAACAATTATGGAAATTATACAGACTCCAGCAAAAGCACTCCAAAAAACTTGGTTTTCCTAAACACAATGTGTGCTAGCTAGTTTTATGTCAACTTGACAGAAGCTAAAGTCATCTGAGAGGAGGAAACCTCAATTAAGAAAATGCTTCCATACAACTAGGCTGTAGTTAAGACTGTAGGGGCATTTTCTTAACTAGTGATTGATTTAGGTGGGTCCAGACCGTTGTGGGTGGGGCCACCCTTGGACTAGTAGTCCTGGGTTCTTTAAGAAAGCAGGCTGAGAAAGCCATGAGGAGCAAGCCAGTAAGCAGCATACTTCCATGGCCTCTGCATCAGCTCCTGCCTCCAGGATTCCTTTCCATTGGAATTCCTGATTTGGCTTCCCTCAGTGGACTGTGATTCATGAGATATAAGTCAAACAAGTCCTTTCTTCTCCAAGTTCCTTTTGGTCATAACGTTTCATCACAACACTAGAAACCCTAATTAAGACATGATGACTGAACCTAAAGCTACTCTTAGGAGATAATCCAGACTAGTGTACTCTTTGTTAAAGGTATACCTTTTCAACATTGCTTAAACACAATTATGACTCTGATTTTTTATTCTTGCAGAGAAAGCACCATAACCTTTTTACTTTAAATTGACTTCCTTTGTATTAGATAATGTGTTTATAGGCTGGGTTGATTTTTTTTCTTTGTAATAGGAAATTGGTAACTTACTGTTACTAGGAAGTGGCTTTAGGAAACATAATTTTTTAAGATGGTAGTACAAAAAATATTGGAATAATCACTACAGAGACAACTATTTAATGAAATTACCACCAATTTATTCAGCACATTGCCGGGTTATTGAAGCTCTAGCTTCTGATCTGTTCATCGAGATCCTATATTGTTTCCTTAGGTTTTATATATTTAGGTCTGTGTAATCATATACAGGACCTGCATTTGACTTCAACTCCCTCTGTGAAGGAGCATGATCTATGTGGTTTGCAACTTTTGTTAGATATCAGAAAGACTTAAGAACGACATTATTTTTTCTAAGACCAAGTCCTTTCCTTACCTGAAAAAAGCTTATAGCTGTGTGTTCTGAATCAGATATTTGAAGATTCTGACACACAGTGAATTTGCCAACAAGAAATCTGTAAGCACGGGTTCTCCAACATGGTTGTGTATTAAAGTGTTTAACTCACACACTCACAGATTCTGATTTCATTGCTATGAAATGCAGCTTGGAATTTTTATTAGTATTTTCAAAGTTCTCTATATATGTTTTTAGTATCAGAATTTGAGAACTGCTGAGATAGGTCCTGGCCACCTAATATGTGATCCAAAGACTACCACTACCAGCAACGTCAGTATGTGGGAACTTGACAATGTAGAATTAAAGTCCTTCAGAAGTTATTGATTTTTAATATATGTTTACCAAGGTACTTAAGTGATGTGTGTGCACATTAGCCTTTTTGGACATGCTGGTCTAAGGATGACAGAACTAGACTCATAGCCATTTCTAATTAGAAAGCATGGAGGGATACCATTTGAGCCACTGGGCTTTTTGTCTGTGAAATGGACTAGGTAAAATGATGTCAACATAGTAGGGTTGGAGCAAAGCTTCTTGAAATACCAATACCTGAAAATGCCCAGGCCTGAAACTGAAAATCCTCAATAATCATAAGTCCCTGTTAGGAAACAGTTTCTATAAACCTTTTCTGCTCTCATAATCAGAAACCAAAGAAAACAAAGTTCAGGCAATACCTGGTTCTTTGAGAATTAATGAAGGGTCTTAGGTATGGATTCTGGATGATTTTTATTAATTCCATGCAGGTGTCTTCTACTGAATGGATAGATCATAGGAAAGCATTCCTTAGCCACATGTCCTTGAAAACAATGTGGCATCTTACATGGCTATACAGTTGTGCTCAACCTAATCAGCCATGCCACATCGTACGACTCTGGCCTTTAAACTTGCATTTCAGATCTTAAGCTATTATTTCCTTATCCAAGAACTAATTGTTTTTACATAAACTCATATATAGTATTCTTTTTATTTTTCTCTTCAAGCCATTAACTTCATGATTATCTATTTTCTTTTATTCTTTAACTTTACCCTCACAAAATATTTTCTCAGTATTTATCTTCTACTGTATTAAGTGATATGTAAAATTTACTACTGTTTTTCAGGAAAGTTTATATCTGATTGAAAAGTCATGGCAATTCTATCTCTGTATTATAATTGTTTATACATTTAAACAGGAAGTAGAAATGCCTCATTGTAATACCACAGAAGAAATACCCTCAACTAATCTTTCTAAGCAGGATGACAATGAGTAATGATTACAGTTAATTAAGTTAGGCAACCTCCATTTCCATTCACTTAGCTAATTATGCACTCATGCTACAAAGTTCCTTTAGTTCTGTAATTTGGATGCAGTACTCTGTAGGCAAGGGGATGTGGTAGGATTAATGAGCTTTCCACCACCAATACCTCCTGTTTGTTCCTTCCGAATGAAATTTCTGCATCTGAAAATGGAGACTAGAAACAGAAGCAAGGGAGAAAAAAACATCAGTCACGTTTTAACATACTTCAACACATCACATGCTTATAATAGGTAAATATTTTATGTTAACAAAACAATAAGATTTTTAGGTATTCTTCACAGGCTTGGATAACTATGTCTTATGTACAAATTAAGTACAGGACTTGGCTTTTGAGAAATATCTGTGAGAATGACAGTAAAATTGTATATTGTATGCTTTTGTTTGCATTAAGTAATACATATGGAGCACTTGTCTTTTGCCCCTTATGTCAGGCACTGAGATCACTAAGAGGGAATAACTCTAACTCTAAGATTCTGTAGGTGAACTTCAATCACTTTATCACCTCTCTTTACAGAAAACATAGAATGTCAGCTCTGCTTAGTATATGTTTAATGACACACTTGAAAAAAATAGTTTTCATGCTTTGATCAGATGGGGATTGACGTACTTAAGAGTTTTATTTTTAATCTCAAAATCCACTCAAGTCTTATGCTCTGGGTAAACATTCATTATAAAAGGCTGGAACAATTCTGTATTTTCAAGATGCATGATTCTGGTTCAAGGTATAAATTCAAGTACAATTTGAGTAAGTTACATGGATTATTACTTTTATTAAAAGAAAATCAAGTTTTCCGTGGATGGATTTTAGCTTCAATCTTAATCCTCATTTGCCTTTGAGAAGTCCCTCCTGGGTTGGGGTTTGTGCTGCTTTTCGTTTTTGTTTCAGCTTTTAGAATAGCTTTTCCAAAGGTCTCTGTGGAGGAAGATATTTGAATGTCAAGCAATCTTTTTCTCTTTTAATCCTGTCACAGGATGTTGAGACGCATTTTGGTAGTACTGGACATTTTTAGTTTGTTTTCTTCTTCTCTTAGCATCACACAGGTGCATAACTTTAGGAGTCCGGTCTCTTTTTTCTGACTCTTTCTTTCTGCTTCTCTTTCACTAGCATGTTTACACAGATGAGTGCACTGTCAAGTTCACATGAAGACTAGACAAAAATACAGGTGTCCTCATAATAATCAGCTCTTCTCTTTCCCGTCTCCAGTGATGCTTGAGTCTTAGAGAAATCCTATATAAAGCAGATGACACAGTTATTACTGGAGGAACTGAGGTTACTGATTAGAGGGGAGCGTAATCAGGTAGATTGAGCCTGTGAGGGAAGAAACCATTGCTAGCAGAGGGGAGTGTTTGCAAAATGCTGTCTGTGAAGGAATCTGTGAAGAATACCTCACTATTCACAGCAACTGGAGTGGAAGAAACAGGTGCAGAAGGGCTCAGCATTTGCCTGCTTGTGTGAGGCTGGTCAGAGGTTAGAAGCCTGCTTTATCTGTGTTTGCCTATGAATCTACCTCCAGGTTTGTCATACCCCATAGAATGTGTAAGAGAAAAGTACCAACAGGGAAATCAGCAAAAAGCTTTCCTATGAAGGTGTCATCAGCCTCCGCAGAATTTGAAATGGCTGAGGTCTCTTCTGGTGAGTAAAAGCTGCAGATAAATGAACAGCCATTCAGAAGAATGATAAATGCCACAAGCATTTGGAAACAGGCTTCCCTAAAGGTGACTCTTTTGGTCAATTTGAAACCTCTGGGATGTATTTGAATTACTCCTGTTTGACGTGTCTTTCTATAAAAGTTAAATTGGGGCTTTTGTTGTAAAGCAGTAAAGACAGGAATTTGACATCAGTGACCTATAGAATTGTCTAATCACTGACATGAGAAGGAACCCAAATTCTACTTTTAAGGTTATGGCTTTTAAGAACTTTCCTCTTCAGGATTGTAAAATTGTTTTTAGTAAGAATATCATAAAAATAATGATCCAGATGTGAATTAATAAACAATAATATTTCTACTTCAAAGTAAATTTCTACAGCTATGAAACTCATAAAACTAGTGTAAAGGGTTTCTTATCTAACAATAGAAATGCTATCTTTTATGTAGGGTACATAATAGATCTATCCGTATACTTGTATATATAATATATATGCATTTATTATATATATACATTTCAATAAGTTTTATATGAAATAAAAAAAAGAATGAGGATTGTTGTGAGTAGTAGTTCAGACGTATTCAGACCTACACATTAGGAATCAAACGGGGCCACATATTACAAGCAATAATTCCAGGGTGCCTAATTACCTGAAACATGGAAGAATGACTTTAGATGTCAAATTTTTACTATTCAATGATAATTTTTAAGTGAGATAAAAGGGTATCCTGTTCAATCATAATAGTATTTATATTGCAAACTCTCCTAAAACTCTAAATTAGCATAGATATTTTGTCAATACATACAACCAGTATACCTAAAGTATATCAAATCCCAAGTTATGTTAATTTTATAAAATTCAAATAGATTCCTATTTGGGCAAGTTTTTTTTTTTTTTTAGCCATGTGTAGATTTACAGCCTTTCTTGAGGGAGCATGAGCTAAAAGAGTAAAAAAAAAAGGCAGTCCAAACTTCAAAATCTATTTGGATCTCCCCTTTTCCTCTAAATTATAAGAAACTTAGCCTACATTTATACCTTGTCTTTCATTTGACATTTCTTACTTACTAATATCATTCTAAATTAAAAAAAATATTCTTAATATTTGTGTTTTATTTATCAGACAAACTGTCCTGGAAGTACAGAGGCCAGCTAATGGTTTATGAGTTCAAGCTGAGCAAAATACAGCTAAGCTCTGTCTTGCTTGACATTTCATCAAAAGCTGTGTTGATTTGCAATGTTTGCCGACCTATTTATTGAACCCTCACAGCTTGAACTATGCCACCAAGCTTGCTGACATTGCTGAGATTATCTCTAAATGCATGTAGAAGCGAAGGAGGAAATAGACAGAAAAAAAAAGTTAAAAACAATTGTAGATCTGTTTAATAAATTATGCATACATAGCCCTTGATTTATTTATTTGTTTGATTTTTTTTAAATCTCTGTGCCATAATTTTACTCCTCTAATCTTCACATAAACCCTAGTAAAAGAGGCACAACAGCAGTGCATTTCACCCTGGGTTGGTGTCAAAGACCTGAGGGGGCTTATTAAAATGCAGCATCTTGGACCCCACCCCCACACTTACTAATACAGTCTTTGTGAGCTGGTGTCCAAGAATTTACATTTCTAACAAGTTTCTCAGAGAATGCTGATGCTATTTGAATGTCACAGAGGAGAAAAGAATGTTCCCAACGTTAAGAACAGACAGCAAACAATCTTCTGATTCCTCACCCATGACCTCTTTATGCAGCATTTGGAAAAGTTTCCCAATGTACAAGAAAACAAATACACATCCATTCCCAAATTGAGACGTATAGTCTATTAATATTTCTCAAAATACTGAATGCATTTTCACGGAGCTACTTTCCAGTTGAAATTACAAGGAACTTTACTTAACAGTGAAACTGTTTTTGATTGAAATGAATAGTTGGTCATTAAGACTCAAATAGGTATAGAATCAATTTTTAATGACTCCTTTGTTTCTAATGCTCTGTGGTTCCTCTCTATATAAGGACTTAGTCTTTAGTTTTTAGATAAATTAAAGCATGATATGTGTATTATATGAGTACTTAAATTGTGCTGCACTTCATTCTCCTGTTCTGTGTCAATAAAAATACTGTTTCCAGCTCACTTTACTTATGACACAGATTAGACACTCAATAGAATTAGAATGAATATTTTACTAATTATAATGCTTTACAACTTAAAACATAACTTTTAAGATACTAAAACCTAAAACCAATGATTTAAAAATTATACTTTTACTCTTCATTTAAGATTCATTATGGCCCCTTCATTTCAATAAATTTTAAGTTTTTGATATACTGTAGTTGAGTGCATAATTTAAAACAAATGTATAATTTTTAATGGAATGTAATCTAGTTCATATTTTCTTAGTTGTTCATATCTTAGAGTTCGGGGCACATATACCTTTATGGAGGCAGAAAGTTTTGTTACAATGATATTCTCAAATTCCCTAATTAAACATATTAAAGAAACATAGTCATTTATTTCAGGTTTCTCCTTTCTTTTGACCAGTCTTAGCACATAGTTCTAAAACCACCACGCTCTGATAACATTTCTATGCCATCTTCATTTCAATCCTATTTCAATTGGATGAACAGGTGGTGATTCTTAGAATCGTTTGTTTTGGCCTGGCTCATTGATGAGTTCATCTTTAAAAAATTTCCCTTTTAATGATTAAAGAAACTGAATTATTAGCCTAAAACTTATCTGTGTTATTAAATAATGGGTTACTTATTAAAATGAATCCATCCTTGGGAATATTTTAAGGTCTTATGGTATAAATTTTAGAAGAGGGACTGATACTGCACTGTTCTTCCATAACCTTTGTTTAGCACCATAGAATCTTTAGCAATTAAGCCATGCATGGATCATAATGGGTATTAGGTAGATAAGCTAAATAAAAAAAATCAAGAGTACAAACAAATTTGCCTGGAAAAAAAGGTGAGAGTTTTGTTTTACTTTCAATGTTCCTTCTTATGAGCCAACGGAATAATATTTATGATGTTTTGTTTGATAGCTTTTAGACAATTGAATGTGTGAGCTTCAGGCATTTTGACTTGCATTTGTTTTTATTAACATTGAATTTCATTTAAAACTCATTTGAGACTTTCTTGATACAACCTTCTATTCATCTTTCCAATTTTCTGATTCTTTCTTTTCATTTTTATTTATTTATTTATTGGCTTTTTAAAGATATCTTTATTATCCAGTCAAGTTTCACATCTTGTAGATGTGGGTATAAGAACTGCAATTAATTATACTTTAAGGGTTTCAGAATATTATCTTCAAAGAAATAAATATTTTTCTGAGACAAGGTCTTACTATATAGCTCTGGCTGGCCTGGAACTTTCCTTATAGATCAGACTCGCCTTGAACTCATAGAGAGAGATTCATGGGCCTCTGCCTCACAAGCACTGGGATTAAAGACATGTGCCACTATGACTGGACAGTTTTCTGTTTCTTCATGGAAAGACAGAAATCATCTCTTCAGCAACATACACATGTATGTGCAAAAGTGTGCACATGTGTATACACAACACACACACACACACACACACAAACACAAACACACACATGACTCTATAAATTTTGTTTGGAGCTAGCACTTGAAATTAAAACGAAAACTGGAAAAAGGAAGAAGCTGTAATAGGTGGATATTTTGTCCAGTCAGTCAAATTTAGTGGCTGCTCTATTTTATGGAAAGTGTTGTGCATATAGGCTGAGAAATCAAGAGAGAAAGAAACAGAAGGTTTAGAAGAGGTTTCAACTTCTTGAGATCTTCCTGGAAAATTGTAAAGTTGCCAGAAGCAGAAATAAGTTCTGCTTTGCTTAACAACATATTCAAGTTGCAATTTAGAAACCTGTGGGAAAGTTCTTTTTAATTAAACTTAAGTAATTTTGAAAATACATTATGTAAAGATTTTTTTGAAAGTTAAGGAACTATGTCTGTATAATGAAAAATGACTAAGGGATGCAGATGTTCTCACTAAATTATTAGGAAAACATAGAAAAAATCTTTTTGCAATAATAAAAAAAAAGATCAACAGTGAATTCCGCTAAATCCCCTACATAAAGAACAGTGAGGAAAAGTTCTCACCATATAGTTAAAGACTATGAAATTATCCATGATGGTAGCTGCATTCACTTATTACACTGAAAAATATCTTAAATGACTGTTTTAACATTGTGCACTTATTAAACAAATTTAAGGCATGCAATGTAAGAATTTGATACATATGCATCTTTTTCTATTTAAACAATGTAAGTATGAATTGTATTGAATTACTATATATGGTAGAGAACATTGTTTATTCAACAAATTCTATGACTTATGCAGTATTGTATCACAATTGTAAACTTAACATTACTAAAAATATGGTATATCACATGTGAAGGCATTCCAGTTTGGAAATTAATTTGTGTTAGCCAGGCTGCTATTTGAATTTGTTTGTAGTTATGCATCTGATAATATTTACCAAATTACTGACAGATTCTTGCAAGTGGAATTTTAAAGATACTTACCTTGGACGTTTTCAGAACTCTGAAAATATTTCTGTTGGTTTTAATGGAGCACAAAACAACATGAAAACATGATTATTTCAAAGGCCAGATATAGCACATGTAACAAAAGAATCTGCAAACAGTGGTTTTGAAACATAAATAACATTTGTGGCCCAGAAATTTCCCATTAGCCTATTCTTAAATGTCTGGGAGGTTTTGTTTGGTGGTTTTGTTGTTGTTGTTGTTGTTGTTTTGGGGTTGGTTTGTTTGTTTTTAGAAATACATTTAGAAATTTTTTAGTGGTATAAAATTCAACAGATATCAGCATAGATTTCATAATCTGAGAAGTATGTCCCTCCAGACCTTCTCTCTATTTCTGGAATCCTTAGAAATTGCTCTACTGAGAGCAACATTTATCCAAAATACACCAAAAGAGGATGCTAATGCCACAAGAGGAGACCCTTAATCACTAGAGGTGGGAGTCCTTGAGACAATCACCTAACCACTTCATCTTTTATTGGACTATTGTGAGTGGTGCTCTTCACAGACTTTCAAAGTTGAACAGTGATACTGAGCCATGCTTGTCCCCAGGAGCCACATACTGCTAATACACACTTTATTGCCTCCTTGCCTTTTGCAGTCTCACTTTACCTACATTTTTATGCTTTCTGAAATCTCTATGTCTAACTGTAGATAATGTGATGAAGTGTAGAAGATTAGGTAGGGCCAAGAAACTTAAGATACAGAGGAAGGAACAGGGTGTGAGGGAATACAGATAAGGTAACTTTAATTTGTTTAGTAAGTAGAAAGGAAGCAAGAAAACAGATCGTGACCCTGAAAAGTTAAGAAGGCTAAAAAGACTATGTGCCAGTTGCCCCAATATGTGAACAGGAGGATCATTGAACAACAGAGAATTTGGATATGCATCACCATATTTGGGGGTTCTATTCTAAATAAATGTATTCATTGCAGTGAGCTCTACCAACTTGTCCTTGTTACTTGTGGCTTTTAAGTCCTTCCTACTTGCTCCATTCTCCACACAAAGTTCCAGAATTACCTTTCAAAAATATAAACCAGGTTATATTGTCCTCTTGTTATAGACATCACTGTTTTGATGCAACATGTATCTTTACCAAGACGCAGACTGTGTTCATAGCCTCTTTATTCCCCCCTCCTCCGTATATTTACTACATTTTTGGTTATATCCAAGTACTCTAATTTTTCAAATGCTATTCCCTTTTCTGACATTGCCTCTCCCAAGAATGTTCTGCTTAACTCTTCTATGTCTGTTTTGATCATCACTGAATATGTTGTATCAAGGCTATTATCATCCACATGCTATTATTGTGATAGATTCTTGCTTAAAAAAAATCAAGAGAGTGAGATTAAGGTGAAGATGGAGACTGATGATTTATGGAGATATATAGTCTATGCCTATTCCGGTGTTTCCTTAGAAAAGAGAAGCAGACAATTAGGGAAAGAAGAGAGTAGTTAGAATTATTGGTTTGGAATTATGGAATATGTCTATGTATGTTAATATATTATCTATTTGATTGTATGTATATTTTCTATAACCTTTCAGATTCATTAATATGATTAAAGCACAGTTCTTGCCAATTGAATGCATCCATTTATAACATGTTTACATAAAGTTACTTTATAAATATTATCTGTAGTACAATGCGTACATAAATGTGCAACACATTTATTCTTATACAAAATTCAGGAATTATAGCTGTTAAGTTTTTGTTTGCGTGTGACATTCAAGTAGTCATATATGAAAGTAGATAGCAAGTAAAATAGAAGTAAATGATGGAACAATTAAATACCTATTTAGTGGGTGAAGAAGTCTTTGTTGGCAATAATAGTAATTGTAGTAGGAAAGTGTTGGTGATAGCAAAAATGCAGGATTATAAACCCAGAAGGTAAATACAATACCACTGTAGATACTGTCATAAATGAGCAAATGTTGGTATGAGAAGTGATGTCAGACAATGGCAAACAGGCACGTTGGCTTTGGTAATAAAATACCTATGATGCAAGAAAAGCTAGGCTGAGACCTCTGTGAAAACCTCATTTCAAGGGACTTTTGAGGACAACGTATCAGATTATCACATGCCAAAGCTATTTCACTTCAGAGACTTTAGTTTTCTCATTAATTTTATCACTAATCCATTCATTTTCTAAGTGTATTTTAGGATTTCACATCAGGTTGACTTTAAAGCTCATATGCAGATGAATTTTTTTTTTTTTATGCAGCACTAACTAAGGCAGTTGGTTCTGTTCTGTGCTTAAGAGTGAAGCAAGCTTATACTGGCGCTGCAAACGGGATTATTAAATAACCAATTACTATTCAGACTGTTACATTTCTTAAGATTACTCGAGTGAGAGTCTTGAATCTGTTCAACCTGAACACATCTGATATTCTCAGCCAAGGAGGGGATGCAAATTAGAGAGCTTCTGGCTTTTGTAGTGTTGAATCAGGAATACTTCCCCCCTTAGGAATCTGTGACTAATGACCTGAATTGTCTAAGTTTCAAAAACAGTCAGGGCTGAGAGAATAAGCCTGTTTCATCCTTTCTGGTTCTGTTTTGATCCACAGTACAAGATTGTATAAGGGAAATTTTCTGTGTGAATTTGAGTTCAGATCACCCTTTCAGTGTGCGATTGCAGTATACTTCCTGACAGCCTAGATGTGTTTGCATGCTAAAAGCTCTGGAGTCTCAGTCAGAAAAGCACATCAGGACATTCCAAAAAGAGTTTGACTCCTACAGGGACAGTTATTCTTCCACAGTGGGTCTCAGTTTTCCTCTCTAAGAACACTGTGTATGAATGTCAGTTGTTTCAAGGGTCAAATGGGAAGAAATGGCTAAGCAGAGTTAAGTGTAGACTGAAAATAATGTTGAGTTGTGTTTTTAGCCTTGGTGAGACATACCTGACAAATGAAAATGATATTTGTGATGTTTTTAATATGTTGTGAAACTACTATCACAATTAAATTAGACATCATGCCCACTGTTTCATTTGGTTACCAGATTTTATGATGAGGTTACTGAAGAACTGAAGGCAAGTGGTAGAAAATTTCAACTGTAGAGTACAGGATATAATCAACTATCATCTTCATTCCATACATTCAATTTCTGAAACTTATTCTGCTTGTATCTGTACATTTACACCCCTTGGCCACAATGTTGATCATTTTCCACTACTGCATTCCCTGCTTTTCTGAGATCAGCTTTGAAAAACTATATGAGCTACTTAATTAAATTAAATTAAATTTTTCATTTTTCTTTTCTTTCATTTTTTTTGAAAAAGTATTTGGGTATATAGACTCAACATACTGATCTCTACTTCTGGACTCCAGTTACTCTCTGGGTCACAGATGAATGTGGCTAATATGAGTAAATCTATCATATTTTATTATGCTTTATTTGGCATTAACAAATAAACTGTCCCTATTTTTGGTGTTCTGAAATATACACACCAATTATTAACTGCTTAAATTGAGATATAACAATTGTTTGTTTAATAACTATGTGACCAAGGACATCATCCAATTGGCTGCTTAACTCTCAATTTTCTAATGTAATACAGTTTACAACAATGTGAATTCTCTCTGAGCACTGTTTATTGTTTACTGTTTGGTGTTACTAGGGATGACTCAGAAGCCTGGTGCTTTCTGCATACCAGCCAAGTGCCACCTAAAAAGTTTGAGCTGTGTAGTCTTATAAACATCAAGTGATCTCTGTCCTTTGAAATGCTGTTCATTTGCTTAAACTTTGAATTAGCTCACTCACTCTTTCTGTAGTTCTGTCCTTCCATCTACCTTTGCTTCCAGTGTCTCCATCTTCAAGAATCCAATTCAAATATTATAACTACAACACTATCTGTAACTGTTCCAAGTTTTTCCTCATTCTATGAATCTTTCTTCCATATAGTCATTTATATACATACTACTCAAATTATTTTGTAATTATTTCTTGTGGATTATGTTTGATACTATAATTTTTGTAAGGTATTGAAAGCAGGTGTTATATTTTACATTCTTTGAAAAAATACTATCACTCAGTAGAGTGTTTCATATTTTGAATTTTTTGCTTATAAAGTTTTAGGCCATAGAATAATGTTTTTTGAAACAGCATGACTAATACTGTCTTTATAGAAAGGTTGCCTTTTATTGATGTTTATTCCATATGTATTAATACTTTAGTGACAATCCTCAAAGGAATATCTCATCTACTGTATTTCTTTTCTTCATTTTTTAAATTTATTTTACATACCAACCACAGTTCCTCCTCCCTCATCTCTTCCTGCTCCCTCACCCACCTCCCCCAACCCACCCCATCTACTCCTCAAAAAGGGTAAGGCCTCACATGGTTAGTCAACAAGACCTGGCATGTTTAGTTGTGGCAGGACCCAACGCCTTCACCTCCCCTCCACACCCGCATCAAGGCTGAGCAAGGCATCCCATCATATGGAATGGGCTTCAAAAAGCCAGTTCATGCACCAGGAATAGATCCTGGGCCCACTAAACAGATAAGACTACAAAACTGTCTCCCACATACAGAGGTCCTAGTTCGGTCCCATGCAGGCTCCTCAGCTGTTGGTCTTGTGTTTGTGTGCTCCCATAAGTTTGGGTCATCTGTCTCTGTGGGTTTCCCCCGTCATGATCTTGACCCCATTTGCTCCTTTAATCCCTCTTTCCTCTCTTCAACTGGACTCCTGTAGCTTGACGTGGTGTTTGGATGTGGATCTCTGCATCTGCTTCCATCAGTTACTGGATGAAGGTTCTATGATGATAATTAGGGTATACTCCAAACTGACTACAGGGGAAGACCAGTTCACTAACTGTGTTACGTATGTTTCATAGATTATTTCATTATGCTTGTTTCAAAATAGTAAGCACTTGGGTTTTAGTTCTCAAACCCAGGACAAACAGCTGCGGTGTCCATTTAATATATCAAAGCATACGTGGCTGCCAGATTCTCCCAGCGTCTCTCAGTTTCTATTTGCTACAGTATGTCTATGGCTGATATACCAGAGACCCTTTCCTAAACTTCGTCAGCCCAGGGGCTGGAATTTTCTTTCTCCAGTTGCCTTTACCTGTGTAACCCAGCCATTTTGGTTACCCTGCCCTTTTTGTCTACCCTTTACTCTTCTGGTCTCCTGCCCCCACCCTGATCTCCTCACAGGGCCTAGCCCAGGATCATGTTCACTTTGGACTCTCCCAGATGTCCCTTTCCCTGCCTCTGGTTATGCTCTTCCCCACACATCTACAATAAAAATTCTCCTCTACCATACATATGGCCAGTCATGTCTTTCCATTCTAATTCTTAATGCATTCATTGGGGTCATAACATTGTTATGGATGCAATAAAGCATTTTAACTTTTACTGATGTATTTTTTGTAGTAGTATTTAAATTATATTTTCTATATTATGTTGATGTATATTGTCACTACATTATAATACCAAGTTTGGAACATTAGGAGGGCAACGATTTATTTTAAATTTACGTATGCTGTGCATGTATTCATGTGTGTGTCATTCATGTTCAGGTATGTCTGTGGACCTGTGTGTAGAGCTAAGAGGACAACTTTAGATATCATTTCTCTGCTGCCTTCCAACTTTTTGAGAGAAAATCTCTCATTGTGCTGAAACTTTGTTTAGTAGACAAGATTAGCTGGCCTGATAACTCCAGGAATCTGCCAGTATACTCCTCCTATCTTGCTGTGACTGAGAGTATAAGAGCATGATGCCATGCTCAGCATTTGCTATGGGTTCTGGAGAATAAACTTAAATCCTTTTGCTTACAAACCTAGTGCT
Organism: Peromyscus eremicus; assembly: GCF_949786415.1. Classification (NCBI taxonomy): domain Eukaryota; kingdom Metazoa; phylum Chordata; class Mammalia; order Rodentia; family Cricetidae; genus Peromyscus; species Peromyscus eremicus. The sequence continues at coordinate 39,661,623 of NC_081439.1, forward strand.
TTACCTACTAAACTATCCAAAAAGAGCTGAAACTGTACAAGAATATATTTAACTTTCATATTTTCTATTACTATATAGCATTTATAGTATAACCAAACTCCTAATATTTTGAAGTATATGTTTAAAATTATCTCTATGCCACGTTACTAATCCACCTAGTATAATTGACTGGTTTATTCATTTTCCAACATCTAAATATTGTGTGTGAGAGAATCTACTTTTTTTATTAGATTACAAAGAAATCATATTAAAATGCAATATGTATATATAACAAGAGATCTTTGGGGAAAAAAGTTCATGAGTCACTTCTGTAACATTTGGAATAAAATTCATTAACCAAAATAATACCATGCTTCATATTTTATATTTTGCTTTCTTAGCATCTGGTCCTTAGTCTGTCTAATTGCCTTATAATGGTTCTGTGCTGCAACAGATGCTAGAAGATTATTTTGGCAAGAACGATAATTTTTGTTTCATATTTTGAGATACCTGCTTTGCAATTGTCTTTTTTTACTTACTAGAACAACAACAAAAAGAAATAACAACTAATGTTTCTTTTTTATGTGAATTTTTTTAAAATTCAAGGACTAGGAACTCTAAAATTTCCACACTAAACTCCATCTCCTTGATGAGTACTGGTTTTCTGATTCTGATATTAAAGGACTGATTAGACTAAATCAATCTGATGCAGGTTTGAAATCTCAGCACTAAGGACATTGAGGCAGAAGGACTGAACGTTAAGGACACCATGGGATGCATAAGGAAGGTGAACCTCAGCTACAAAGCAAAATCCTGCTTCGAAAACAAACGCAGGGGCTGGAAAGATGGCTCAGGGGCTAAGACTACTTACCGCTCTCACAATGGACCCAGATTTCAGTTCTAGTAGCCACATAGTGGCTCACAATCACCTGAATCTCCAGTCCAGGGTATCTGGTGCCCTTTTCTGACCTCCATAGGTACCTGTAAGCACACAGTGCATTTACATCTACTCAGGTACACAGATATGTACCTTAAATAAATAAATAAAAATTAAAAAGGAACCCAAACAAAGGTAGTGATTAGGTACAATCTGGATACTGTAATGGACTCTGTCTACTATATTTCTTTGTTTTTTTTTTTTTATGCTACAAACACTGTTACTCTTAGAAGTTCAAAAGTGCATGTTTTATTGGTTCTCTGCCATGAAAGAATTCCTTATATAAATAAAATCTTATGAGGTAGGTTCAAATTTGGAGATAATAGTGTATATAATCATGACTCTAGCAGAGTTACATTGTAAGAGTCTAATCATATTTTAGCAGAAGTCTTATTTTAACTCAAAGAATAGGCTACTGTATATACACTTCTACTGTTAAATTTACTACTAAAAAGCCCTTTTCCTACTTTAAGCAATTATTTGTTATAAGCCTTAATGTGATAAGCAGCAGTACGCTATTATAAAATCTCATTGAACTTTTCTGAATTTAGAAGCTTTTAGGAGAAATAAAACATTCATTTTAATTTTATGTTAGGAAAACTATATAGCATGTGCAGCATATACCCTGATAATATATAATAAATACATTTAAATACACACACACACACACACACAAATATATATATATATTTGTTAACTTGTTCAGCTATTTTTATTTAGTTGCTTTTAGGACTAATATATGGACTCCTACTAGTTTTAGAATTAAATTATTAGCACACATTAAGATAAATCATGTTTTTCATCATTTTGAACCTCCAATTTTACCAAAATGTACAGCATACATAAATCACCTATACCTATACCCAATATTATCCCAAATACAAATCTGGGAATTGGGCATATCTGTAATCCTAGAATTTGGAAAACAGAGATAGGATGGCTTAGGAAGGTTCAGGTGAGTCTGAAGACATGGTGCACCCAAAGACAACCTGAGCGTCTTAGACAGACCCTGAAGGAAAAAAGTACAATGAAGTAGTTGAAAAATTATTGGTGCATGTGAATGATACTTTATAGGTCAATGACTGCTAGATTTATTTTCTACCATATAGGCATGGTTCTCCCTTCTCCATTTTGCCTACTCTCCTCCTTTCTTCTTTTGTCCTCTTGCTATGGATTGAACCTGTGTGCTCTACTATCAAGCTTTAGTTATCTCTAGGCGTTTCTTAATGCCACAGAGAATAGCTAAGGTTTGGAAAGAAAACACTATTTTCTCAGCTTTACTATTTAATAGCTGAGTTCCTTTCTGAATGTCTCATCATGGAGTTGGTGACAGAGCATTCCATCTGAGCTGCTGAGATCATTGATACTGCCCATCTCTCATTCTTCAGCAAGAGTTGTTCTACTTATTTAGCATCTATTGAGAGAGCTTTAGCTCATTTGATTCTAATATGGGATATAAAGGTCTCTCTCCAAAAGCACTGCAATCTTTATGGCTGTATCTTGACTTAGCAAAAAAAAAGGGGAAAAAAAGAAAGCATTTGTATATTGCCTTTTAATTTTAATTGTATGCTTCTATGTATAAACTAAAGTATATGCATAGTACAATATATAGTATAATCTGATAAAATTGCCAAATTTAAATTTAATAAATACTAAAATTTAATTATAATGATTACATGACAATTTTAATATACATATATATCAGATTTGACCATGATTTGTAATATAATAAAAGCTAAGATGAAATTGGAAAATGAGCCTTATTACACAATTCAACTGTCATTCAACATGTTTGAGTTATGCCAAGGTTTCTGTTTTCTCAAGACACAATGGTGAAGAAGGCAAAAACTCTGCTCTTGACTCCACACAGTAAAAACAAAATGTTCCTAATCTGGAATCCACAAAATAATAGGAGAAAAAATTGCGTCTTTATTTTTACTAACCTGTAAGTGCAGCTTGGCATATCTTTCAAATTATGACATGGTGATAATATAAGATATGGCATGGTGATAGCTGTGAATTTGTCCCTAATATTTTGATAATAAGTTTTGTTGTATATATTTTGGCAAAATCACAGACTTACATGTGCTAGTGATTAATACACTAATTGCCACTTAGCATTTCTGTCATTATACCTTGAAATTCACATTTGATTCCTATATTAGCTTCTTAATTATATTGCATTATAATTAATTTAATTTATATACCTATATACTTTTGTTTTCATTTTGTCCATCTAAAAAGATTGTGGGAAGTGTTCCCTGTGTTTCAGCGGTTGCCAAGAGAAGCCATGGTACAAAAATAGTTAAGAACACAACATTTTGAGGAGACTTTGGTAAATATAAATAATACCATGGTACAGAACAATAATTGAAATCTGTACCATATGCTGTGAAATAGGGCATGACTACGCCAGCCAGAAGGACTGGAGAGGTAACTTTTGATTTGTACTTAAAATAGAAGTCATCATTTTACTAGCCGGAATGTGGGAGAGAAAGCTTTCTAAAAAGCAGAGAAGCAGGTTCAAAGTTACCAGATGAGAACAGGCAGGGTCAGGTAACAGAGAAGTTAGTGTGGTGATGATATGTGAAATTCTCATTTCTTTCACTGCCATTGAGCCTCTTGCTGTTACTATTTGTCAATGCTCAAAATTCTACTTGCCGAGTAGTCAGAATTAATCAGTAGCGAGTAGAAACTATTCTATGACTTTATACTTTAGCTGGCCACACTTTATAAAGAGCAACTTTGCAGACAAGTGGTAGGAAATGTCAAAGATTAGATCAGAGCTCTAGGTTAGCTTTGGAAATCTCTCATTGTTTCAACCAACATCTACCTGGAATGGGGAAGATGGGATAAACTTGTGTCACCTTCTGCTTTCTCATCACGTTTTCAGACAATGATCAGCCTTTCTGACCTGTGGCCCATAATTGGCTACTGCCTAGTCTCAAGAGACAGAACCACATAACTCAAATAATTTTTTAGCATCCACGGTGTTGCTGTTCAGGCTTAATGGTCAAAAGCAGCTCAATTTGCCATGGTTGGGCTTTCTAAATTTGTGCTTTAGCCAGCTTTCTGGGAGAAATGTCAATGTGACTATCCAGATTATAACGAAGGTCAGCTAGAGCAGCAGCTGTGATTTCAAGAAACTGCAGAAGGACACGGGGTTGGAAAATACACTAATAGACTGCCCAAGTCTATTTAAACTGTTTTCTTAATCTAGACAATTTTGCTTGTGTCCTTGTGGAGCAAGAAACCCACATCTTACAGAACTCTTCCAATCATTCTCTTTATGTTGTGATTATGCCTTGATTTTAAACTGGAACCTGCAGAGACCTGTATGAGTCCTACTCAATCAGGCTAAAATTGTATTTGTATCTGAACACTTATCTTTCATTTCCAAAAATAAAAAGGATGAACATATGTTAAGAAAGGGGTTAATGGGAGGAATTTGATACTCTAAAATAACATTACTGAACTGAGAGGTATAACATATTAAAATGTGGTCAAGAGAGCCATAGATGGAGTTGGTAGTACAAATTAGATTTGTATATTCATTATTAAAATCTTAATGGGTTAATAAAGTCACTAATAGTATAAACTTCACTTAAGGTATGAAGTTGAAAACTTAAGAGGCCCTGGTTTAAATCATTCTTAAATATCATATTATATACATACAGACACAAATTCATTGATGGTAAAGCAAATATTTCTAATCCAATACTGAACATTATTTTGCTCCTTAATAAATACACTTGCCATTTCCCTTATCTTACTAACTTTCTTTAGAAATTCATAATCTCCTGTCAGTAAAAATGGCTCTTTCTTGAGCTTGTGATTAATGTCAACTGAAGTTGTCCCCAAATCAAAAAGTACAATATAATGTGCACATATCAAAGGGCATCCCTAGTCTTTAAGTTTACTGAAATTACTATATGACCACGATAAGCTTAATTGTTGCTGAGTGAACAAATGGATAGATAAATCTTTTGCAACTTGCTTCTTCTTCTCTAGCCACAGTTCACTCATTGTCCTCTCTCTTGAAATCCTGGCTACTGATGGACAGATTCTTGGAGAGAATACTTAAGCAAAATTAGCTGTGTACACATTGGTGGGCCCACCAGGCTCCTTTGGATAGTTCCATGTTCACTGAGATGTATGGGTCTAGTTAAACTTAATGGGTGACAAAATGAAAGACTTGAACAGGGGAAAGGGACCTCTAGGGGACAGGAAGGGTGGACACAGGAAGACAAGAGTGAATGGGTAGTGAGAGTAGTCAGAATGCACTATATACGTGTATGATATTGTCAAAGATCAAATTTAATTAATAAAAATTCTCACAAATTTTAACATGTAAGCATGATGACAATGTTGTAATTTCAACACTTACAGTGTGAGTTCCATACCACACTAGGCTCCATAGTATGACCAAACTTCAAAACCAAACCAAAGCCACAGCAGCTGTCTTACATGTTCTGTTGCTTAGGTTTCATCCTAGTGAAAATACAAGTTTGTTCTTTTGCTCAAGAGTTCTCATAGGAATATATAGTCAGTAAAAAGTTTCAAATAAGTAGTTGTATAGAACATACATTTGCTCATGTTAGTTTCATGAGTTAAACTTTATGAGTTTCTAAATTACACAAAATAGTTTAATTTTCTATTCCAAGTCCACTATACCATCTGTTCGCTCATGCCCTATTCCATTGCTAATAAACTTTGTTAAATGTGGCTCTTGACAGCCATTGGTATTTATTCCAGACCATTTATGATCCCTAAAGTTCTCCTTGAAAGCTTTCTTTTTGATGTTTAGCGATGCAATTCTTGATTTTGCCGGGGTATCTGCCCTACTACTACAAAACCTTTTAGCCAGTAAATGTAAGATGGCCATTATGTGGCAGGACGGTGGCAGAGACACTGACCACACCGAATACAGCAAAACTCTCTGGAAGTTTGTATTTCTCCCACAATTTCACAGCCTCATGTAACTTGATAATTTTGTATTTTTAATACATGTAAGCTATAACAGGGTCTGATAACTAAGTAAAGTCTCTATTGGAAGTGAACAGGGAAAATACATGAAGTGATGCTTGATGGTGCAAGGGCAACTGAGTAGGGAGAATAGATGTGTTGAAAACGTTGTTGAGATCAACAATGAGTCATAAAGAATAAGACGACATAGATCAGGAGGCACTTTTCTGGAGATTTGTTGTTTGGCTTTAAAAGATTACTGGGGAGTAAATTAGTGAAAGTTGTTTGTAAAATAAATATGTAATAGGTACTTACTTTGTACAATTTCCTGAGCTATATGAATGAATGTGAGATTACAAACTTCTTATTACTAGAAAACACATTTTATAGTATTGTACTCAAAATTATAGGTAAGTCTTTAAAATAATTGTCATCTAGTGTTCATATTGATTGGGAAAGATGGAAAAAACATTTATTCACTTAAATTAATGGCCACTTCATTTATCTTTAGTTACAACTATTAGTGATTTGATGTTGAAAAATACACCTCCATACCTAATTTGACAATTTTCACATTGACTTTGAAAATAAAAAAAAAAATTTATATAGTAACTCATACTTCATTATAAAGTTATTTTTACAAATCTCATTTGAATTTCTATGTTTTAATTACAAATGGCAAAATATCCATACAATGACTTTTTTATTGAAAGGAAACACACAATATTATTTTTACTTATCATTAGCTTATCATTATTTTTTCTAAAACTGACCAAATTTATTTAACTTTGCTAACTTTTTAAAATATTATACAATATGACCAGATTCTAAGAGGGCATTTCCTTACGAAAAGACAATGTGAAGTAAATCGATAGTGTAATCATGATTTAAGAAATTACATACAACTGTTAATGAGCACTATCAATTTTTTTCTTTGCTGAAAACTATTGATAATCTACTTTTAAATTACTCCCATTTATATTGCTCCCTGGAAGACCTAATTAATCAGCAGTTCAGACTATCTAATTTGAATTGCCTTTCTACTTATAGGAGAAAATTATTGAAGATGTATTTATGCCAATATTTCAGTATTTGTACTTAGCATCACTTTTAGCATGACTGAATTATAAACATTTAACTATAGAATCAAATTTTCTCAAATAGTTTTTAAGAAATACTTTGCTTTTCAAGTTTACTTTGTATCAATTTAATACAAGGACTATAAAGCACAGTTATATTCTGTTTAGTCTATCATTTATGGAAATATATTAAAATATTGTCAAACTACATATTAATTATTACTGAAAGAGTTAAGACCACCAAAGCATAAGAATGATGGCTATATTTGAAACAACAATGCTAGAAACAAGTTTTAGTGATTATTATTGCTGAATTCCTTACATCGTTTTGAGTTATAAATTAATTTCCTACCTAGCATTTTCATTAATATATCCATCACAATAAAATTCAGCCTTTGTTCAAATACACACCTAGATTTTTGGATTTCACAGCAGAAAAAATTCTGTCCTTTGTTTCTGAATATGAATCTTCACAAAAAATTATATTATGTCTATGTTTGCCTGCACATATGTGTATGTATGTACCACATGCATGCTAGGTACCCCCAGAGGTCACAAGAGGGCATCAGGTCCTCTAGAAGAACAGCCAGTGCTCTTAACAGCTAAGTCGTTTTTCTAGCCCAGGGAAAATCAATCTTACTATGTACATAGTTCATCCTTGTGCCATGAAGAGGCTTAAAGTATGGACATGGGATGTGATTCAGGCCAATAAAACAAGGGCAGATTCTTTTTTTTTTTTTTTTTGTTTCGTTTTTTGTTTTTGTGTTTTTGGAAAGTAAGACAAGTTCATTTCATTACATGGTTGAAATTTCCTTCAAGATTCACTTCTTATAATATAAATCCTAATATGCCTGCTGACTTATTGATGTCTAAGTAAGTATTTAATGAAATCTTACTAGCCTGACATGGTACATGATATATGGTAGGAAATGGACAAATTTGAGTTGAAGAGATAAACCATTCTTAGAAGTGGATCATTATCGTACTCATCCTCTAACTAGAGGGAAACTTTAATCATAACCTTAAATGTGCCAGTGTCCTGTTTGAAATAAAATATTTTTCTAAGAAGTTATTTCGTGAGAAAATATTTGAGAGATTATTTGATGAGAAGAAATTTAACTGTGCAGGCAGTTAATTAGAAATTTGTTAATTTAACATTGTCTTTAATTACCTGAAATCTAATGCATTCTACTCAGTGAAGTGGAACACCAGTTTTTAAAGTAGCATAAGAAACAATAAGACACTTCCAGGGTAATAGTGCTTTTGGAGTTTTTCACATAGGAAAGAAGTAATAGTTAAGCACACCAAATTTTCTGAAAATTATATTAAAGACAGTTACTTTGTAAATAAATTATGAAACTAAGTTAAGGAAGAAATAAAGGAAATAGTACTCTATTTCAAAATCAGGAATACATATTGTGGCAGGCAACAAACTTTACCTAATTACATATGAAATATTTTATAGTCCATGAAGTTTACTGAATGCATAAAAGTTGAACTTTCACTCCAAAGTTAAATTTCAGGATCTAGTCTCAACTTTAAATAGCCTGTGATGATCATTGAAAACTTTGAAAAGTATGGTTGATGTAGGAACATAATTTGAGTATCAAGGTGATGGAAAGGTGAATTTATCTTATCTGAATTATTTTCCGTTGTCTCAGTATGAGCCTTAAAAAAAACAGGGTTATTCAAAAATATGAATTCTTTGTCACATGGGTAGAATTGGAGATGATTATGATGAGTAAAATAAACCTGTCACAGAAAGATATGTATCAGGTAATTTACTCTTAGGGGTTGAGAAGAAATTTCTACTTTTCTTTTTGTGTCAGGGTTTTGTTTAGCACAGGCTGGCTTGGAACTTATTTTACTATGTAGTCAAGACTGCTTCTGATTATTTTGTCTCCATCCATCTTCTAAGTGCTAGGATTATAAGCATATATGACTACAACCATTACATAGATATTTTAAAAAATTATTTTATTTTGATTTTGTGTAGAGAAGTACAGAATGCTCATGTTAGTGAACCCCAAAAGATTTCAAGGGTTTTAAAAATTCTGTTTGTGTATGCTTCATTTGAAGTAAAAAAGTCTAACACTATTCTATATGCCAAATTCTATTATAGGTGAAGATAGCTTTCTCAAATAGTAAATAAGATTCTTGAGCTCAAATATTACTTTTATGCTGTGGGGGGGGATATCCTGAAAACGTAGAACTGTACTGAAACCAAACAAGTTAACCTTGATTTTCAACCTGTTAACATAATTTATTTAGGAATCCCTCTATGCTTGATGTTTGCAGATAATTTGCAGCTCATTCAACTCCAAGGAGACACCTGTGTTTTGAAATTTGTGTTGTTATCTGGTTGATTGTACACTTTCCCTTCTACATTAAGAAATAGTATAGAATATACAATACAGCATATATTAGAACAGTTCACATTATCTTTCTGAAATGTTTCAGTTCTATATTTTATCAAACATATTGTGCAATCAGTACTTTAAAACACAGGTTTAGTTTACCTACAGATTTTAGCAAATCTTCAAGCCTAGAAAATAGAATAAAATATATATCCATACAGGACTTTCTTAATTACTTTATGCTTTCCAACATTCTGAGAGAAGTTGTATTTGATGTAGCATTCTTATAAGGATACTATAAATTAGAAATTATTAAAATAACTTACAGAAATAGAATGCTTCCATCACTTACCACATCTTCTCTTTGGTTATCATGTATGTACTTTTGACAAATGACAGGTGTTTCCTGACAGTTTCTATGAATTTTGACACAGCTTGAGAAACTATCGAAAAAAGTCGATGTTTTTGTGCATTCCAAACAAGTTTATTCCAATTATACATTTTATAAAAAAATTCTAAAATAAGGAAAACTTTAAATGTCTCATTCTTATCACCTAGGGTCATAAAAATAGCCTGCTAACCTACTGAAACTGAAGTTTGTGTATGCAAGGAAGGATATTTTAAAATATTGCGTTTTATTGAAATTCCACTCTTGTTGATATAAATTGAAGGTAAATTCAATTAGTAAACTGCCTGCAAATATAACTTGAACAGTGACTAATATTGATAATTTGCTTTTAGCTTCCTTTAAAATTGTTTTGTTTCCATTATACAAAGCTATAAAAAGGGCATAAAAAGATTATTTTAATATGTCAAGTGAATTGTTTATGAGAAAATCCACATTGCCATAAAAGTCTCATCTATAAATGCTAATGTTTATATTGTTCATTATTTCTGTCCACGCTTACAAAACAAGGTTTAAATAATTTTAAGAAAAGGTAAATGCATGAATAGTGAAAGTTCAACTTGGCAGTAAATATTGTTTCTTCTTCTTCTTCTTCTTCTTCTTCTTCTTCTTCTTCTTCTTCTTCTCCTTCTTTTTATTTTATTTATTTATTTTTTTTTTTAGTTTGGAATATGACCTTTATTGCGCTTTCTACCAGAGTGGAAATAATGTCTGTACAAAACCAAATGTTTGTTACTATAAATTATTCATCACAATTCAAGTCCAGTTTTTTTTAAAACAGTTATCTCAATTAAAACCCACTACTTCAGAATCAATACTGTCTTTGAAACTGCAGTAACACTTAAACATGGTTAAGCCTCAAATGCAGAAATTTAGTTGGTTGGAAGGCTAATAACTTGCTCAAATAGAATTGCAAAAAGGCAAAACTGTGTTTTTCACAGAGATACAGTCTACTGGAATCACCAACTCTAGACAGCTGTTAAGAATACATAGTGTCCTGTGATAATAAGAAATTCAGGCACTCCTAACCAGTCCTCCATTGTCCTTTTGCTATCAGAGATTTGTGCAAGTGTGGGAAGACACCACCCCAAGTCCACTTCTTTATATCCAAAAATAGCAAGTTGCAAGTGACAATGACGCGGGGCAATAGCTTCACCTTGAAGTCTTGATGCACTTCCTGCCAACTCAAGTAGGTCTGCAACCACATGTCTGTGCTTAGTTGTCTTAGATTTCAGGGATCAAGGAATACAGCCCACAGGGAACTGCAAGCCAGCGCTGGGAGCAAGAAACCACCTTTATCTTGGACTTCCCATACTAGTCCTTTCAAGCCTTACCACCAGCCATTTTAGACTGTCCTGAAGCTCATACAAGTGAGGCATAGATAAGGTTAGTGGCAAGTTCCAAGTGCCAACTCTTACATTGCACCGCAATCCAAACTGCCTTGTTTTTCTTGATTTTACTTTCTATATTCTTGGTGTGCATGCGTGTGTGTGTGTGTGGGGGGGGTTGGCATATGCCTTATCCTGTGTGTGGCGGTCAGAAGACTGCTCTTGAGAGTTAGTTTTTTAAGACTATGTGGGTCCTAACCATCCAACTCAGGTTGTTAGGCTTGGTGACAAGTGCCTTTATCCACTGAACCATCCTGCTGTCTCTAGTTTGTTCATCAAAGGCCAAATACATTTTTATAATAAACAATAACATAGACATTACAACCTAAGCTTTTTCATTCAAAGTATTTTTGTTGTTTGAAAACCCTAGCTATATAATTAACCGGAAAACTCTTATTTCCTCTAAAATTTTCTTGTTCCAGCCATGTGAACGTCCTTACTTTTTCTTAAATGCATTATACTTTCTTATGTAGTACTTAATACATTTCTCTGTTTAAGAATGTCTACCTTCCTGCATCTATTCCTTGACATTTTTTTTTCTTTTCCTATGGCAATTTAGGTGTCCCTCTTGGTGTTTACTTTGCTCATCCTTTGTGATATTTTTTGAGTCAGATTGAAACTGTCACCTTATCTTTCTCGAAAGACTACAATTTCATTGTGGGCACAGTTCAAGTATGTCCTAGCATCTCTGGATCTTGCACAGACATTGACGTTGAATAGCATAGAAGTCAGAGTCATTGAAGAAAGGAAACGAGCAGAATAACAGCTTTCTACAGGTGATTATGTATAACCAGGAAGCCAAATGATAAATCTTTCTATGAGCAGAAGGTGGATTTTGAAGGTTGCAATTAACTCTGAATATGAAGATTGCACTGCATTAAGAATAATGCTTTTAGCATGTTTTGGCTGTTTCTGTCATGAAAGCAACCTATCATCATGCACTCAGAATCTACAAGTATTTCTTTCAAGGTGTTTATAAACTTATAGCAAATTATGCTATTCAAACATATTTTATGATCTGTACTCTCATAAGAAATGAGCATACTTTCTAAAACCAACTATTGCATGCATATTTACTGATTTTTTTAATGTATGTATGTTTGTGCCAGTGTTCATGCATGTGTATGCATGTGGAGACAAGAGATTGATGTTTGGTTTCTTCTTCTATTGCTCTTACCATACGTTTGAAAAAAGGGTTGCTCATTGAACCTGGAGCTCACTGATTTACCTAGACAGGCTGGCCAGCAAAACCCAGGGATCCTTTGGTCTCTGCCTTCTCAGAGCTGGGAGTACAAGTATGCACTGCCATGAACAATGCTCTTGCAGGTGCAAGGGATTAAATTCAGGTTGTTCATGCTTGCATGACAAGTGCTTTACAAAGTGAGCTACCTCTCCGGGCCCTAACATTTACTGATTTAAAAATGTCCAGAACATTGTTGTTTATACATGCAAAACCAAACTTGATAACTAATCAAAATAGAGATTTAGTTTCTTTTATCATAATTATTATGTGTACCTCCTCAGAGGCAACATGAAATAAAGGCTTGATGCTACAATTTTAAATTTCCTATCACTTCAGTCTGAACAACTTATACTCGAATAACACTATCAGAACTACCCTTTCATATTCCTTGGATACCAACATTTTGCATATTATTTTAATTTCCTCTTTCTCTAACAATGATGGAGAAATATTTTTCTTTTATTGAAAATAGATTCTTTTCTTATATATTATATTTTGATTATGATTTCCCTTCCCTTTACTCCTCTCAGTTTCTTCCCAACTCCCCTCCCATTTGGATTCACCCCCCCTTTTTTAATCTCTCATTAAAAAAGAATAGACTTCCAAGAGATAACAGCCAAACAGGACAAAATAAAATATAGTAAGATGAAGCAAAAACCACCATATTGTGGATTTCTGTGGGCCTCTCTAGCACTTTGCTTCTTCCTATTCTCATGTGGTCTTCATTTATCATGAAATAGGAATCATCTTTTATTCCTTGTTCTCCCTCTCTGTTCTTGATCCAGCTGGGATCTCCCACTCCCCTAAGCTCTCTTTCCCTCGACCCTTGCCCTTCATTACCCCAACTCACTTCCACCGCCAGGTCCCAGGTGGAGCTCCAGGAGTCCAATTGGCGAGAAAGAGGAGGGTTTGTATGAGCAAGAATTGTTGAGACCAAGGTTGGATAAATCACAGAGACAAATAGCCAAATGATTGGAAACACATGAACTATGAACCAATAGCTGAGGAGCTCTCAACTGGATCAGGCCCTCTGGATGAGTGAGACAGTTGATTAGCTTGATCTGTTTGGGAGGCATCCAGGCAGTGGGAGCAGGTCCTGTACTCCATGCATGAGTTGGCTGTTTGAAACCTGGGGCTTATACAGGGACACTTGGCTCAGCCTGGGAAGAGGGGACTGGACCTGCCTGGACTGAATCTACCAGGTTGAACTCAATCCTCAGGGGAGTCTTTGCCCTGGAGGAGATGGGAGTGAGGGGTGGGCTGGGGGAAAAGTGGGGGTAGGGGCAGGAGGGGGGAGAACAAAGGAATCCGTGGCTGATATGTAAAATTAAATTAAATTATAAAATTTAAAAAAAAAACCACCATATTGAAGTTGGACACAGCAGCCCAACAGGAGGAAGAGAATCCCAGGAAAAGGCAAAAAAGTCAGAGATCTATTCATTGTCACACACAGGAGTTCAAAAAATACTAAGCAGAAAGACATTATAGATACCAGAGGACCTAATGAAGACCAATGTAGGCCCTGTGATTGTTGCTTCAGTCTCTGACTTCACATGTGTCTTGCTCAGTTGATTCAGAGGGCCTTGTTCCCCTGCTGTCCTCCATCCACTCTGGCTCTTACATTCATTCCTCCTATTCTTTTGCGGGGTTCTCTGAGCCCGGAGGGAAAGAATTTGATGGAGACATCTCATTTAGAGCTGTGTGTTCCAAGAAATCTCTCTATGTAATGCCTGTTTGTGGATCTCAGCATCTGTTTCCATCTGTTGCAGGAGGAAGCTTCTCCGATGATGACTAAATAAGGAACTGATCTATGAGCATAGCAGAATATCATTATATAGATGGCATTTTCTTTGAGCCTCCAACCAGTTCCCAAATAAAGACATGGAGACTTATTTTTAATTATCAATGCTTGGTCTTAGCTTAGACTTGTCCCATTAGCTCTTTTATCTGAATTTAACCTGTTTTTATTTATCTGTATTTTGCCTCAGGGCTTTTTACCTTTCAATTCTGTATGTCATACTTTCTTGCTTCCTCTATGTCTGTCTGGCCTGGTATCTTTTTTCTTTCTCCTCTAGCCTAAATTCCTCCTCCTACTTACTCTCCCTGCCCAGAAGTCCACCTGTACCTCCTTATTGGCCATTTAGCTTTTTTTAGACCAGTCAGGTCAGGTGCCTTAGGCAGGCAAGGTAAAACAGCAACACATCTTTACATAGGTAAACAAATATTCCACAACATAAACAAATACAACCCATTTTTGCATACTTAAATAACAACATCATTAGGAGTCATTTTATTGATACTTTTTTAAAGACCAATAATGTTTGGTTTTACCCTGGGTCGCTGATCAATCTAGTCTCTGGCTCTTGGTTACCCTAGCAGTGTTGAGTATGGATTCCTTCTCATGGAGTAAGCCTTAATTCAAGTCAGACATTGGTTACCTACTCCCACAAGTCTGTGCCACCATTGGCCTAGCATACCTTATAGGAAGGAAAGATTGTAGGACAAAGTTATCATGGTTGAGTCAATATTTATGTTTTTCATTTTCTCGTTTTCTTTTTTCTTTTTTTTTTCCCTACAAAGTACCTTCCTACAACAAAGACATTAGAAATTCTGTTAAGGGTTCCATGTAGGTACCAGCTCAACTTTTCCATGTTCAATGAGTTTTGTGGGTGTTTTCCTTGACAATGGAGTCCCACTGTCAGTTTACTGAGAACAATCTATTGTCTTAGCGATACACCGTGTTGTTTGGGGGATTTCCATATGACCACTTGACCAATAATTCAATTGAGTGCAACCAAGTCTTGGGACTGGAAGCCTTGTTTGGTGACAAGACATGGACATTTGGAACTCTGTCTCCTCCATCATTAGTAGGCCTTATTGGGATTGCCTTCATGTATTTTAGGGAATTTTTACTGCACTAGGGTTCCATCCCTTAAATGGTCCTCAACAGTCTTTCCCCACATTGCCCCCATAAAACCTATCTTACCTCTTCCTTCCAACCTGATCTTCCCATTTCTGTACCCACCCATCCTCAGTCTACTCATAAAATCTATTTTTTTTCCCCTCCAGGGAGATCCATGTGTCCCACCTAGTTCTTTCCTCTAGATATAACTTCTCTGGGTCTATAGATTATAGGTTGGTTATCATTTATTTAATGGTTATCATCTACATGTAAGTGAATACATATCATATTTATATTTCTAGGTCTAGGTCACCTCACTCAGGATGTTTTGTTTTTTTTTTCTGGTTCCATCCATGTGCCTGCGGATTTCATGATGTCATTTTTTTGAACATCTGAGTAATACTCCACTGTGTAAATGTACCACATTTTCTTTATCTATTCTTCTGTTGAGGGATGTATAGGTTGTTTCTAGCTTCTGGCTATTATGAATATTGCAGTAATGAAACAAAGCTGAGGGAGTGTTTTTGTTGTAGGGTGGAGCAACCTTTGGGTGTATACCCAAGACTAGTATAGCTGGATCTTGAGGTCAATGCATTCCCAACTTTGTGAGGAACCTGCCATGTTATTTAACATAGTGACAGTACAAGTTTTCACTCCCACCAGCAATAGAGGAGTGTCCCCCTTGCTCTACATCCTTGACAACATGAGCTGTCACTTGTGTTATTGAACATAGCCATTCTAACAGGTGTAAGATGGGATCACAAAGTAGTCTTGACTTGCATTTCCCTGATGGCTAAAGGGTGTTGAACATTTCTTTAAGTGTTTCTCAGCCATTTGAGATTTCTCTATTGAGAATTTTATATTTAGATCTGTACTCTAATTTTAATTGAATTATTTGGTTTGTTGATGTCTAGTTTCTTGTGTTCTTTATATATTTTGGATACTATCCCTCTATCATATCTGGAGTTGGTAAAAATATTTTCCTATTCTCTAGGCTGCCACTTTGTCTAAATGATGATGTCCTTTGCCTTACAGAAGATTTTCTGTTTCATGAAGTCCCATTTATTAATTGTTGATTGATCTTAGTATTGCACTAATGGTGTTCTGTGCAGAATTTCTTCTTCTGTACCAGTGAGTTAAAGGCTATTCTCCACTTTTTCTTCTCTCAGGTTCAGTGGTTCAGTGTATTTGGTTTTATATTGAGGCCTTTGATCAACTTGAACTTGAGTTTTGTGCAGGATACATATGGTTCTTTTTGCATTCTTCTACTTGCAGACATCCAGTTTGACGAGCACCATCTGATAAAGATGCTTTCTTTTTTTAGTGTGTATTTCTGGCTTCTTTCTAAAAATCTCATGTGTGCATATGTGTATTGATTTATGTCTGGGCCTTCAACTTGATTCCATTGATCAATGCGTTTATTTTTGTGCTAGTACTATCCTGTTTTATTATGTTCTGTAGTACAACTTGAAGTCAGGGATAGTTATTTCAATATTTGGAATTGTTTTAGCTATCCAGGATTTTTGTGTTTTCATTTGAAGTTGAGAATTATCCTTTCAAGTTCTGTGAAGAATTGTGTTGGAATTTTTTTCTTCACTAAGAAAATTTTTTTATTCATTCCACATACCAATCAAAGACCCCCCTCCTACCTCCTCTTGCTCCCCCATCCCCCCCAACCCACTTCCCACTCCACCTCACAAGAAGGCAAGGCCTCCCATGTGGAGTCAGCAGAGCCTGGCACACTCACCAGAGGCAAGTCCAAGCCCCTCCGCCTGCCCCAAGGCTGTGCCAGGTGTCCCACCATAGGCAGTGGGCTCCAAAAAGCCCACTCATGCACCAGGGATGAATTCTGATCCCACTTCCCTGCAGCCCCCTAAGCAGACCAAGCCACACAACTGTCATGCTATGCAGAGGGCCTAGTCCAGTCCCATGCAGGCTCCACGGCTGTTGATCTAAATTTCATGAGTTCCCACTAGTTTGGCTTAGTTGTCTCTATAGGTTTCTCCATCATGATCTTGACGCCCTTGCTCATAGAATCCCTCTTCTCTCTCTTCGACTGGACTCCTGGGGCTTGACCTAGTGCCCAGCTGTGGATCTCTGCATCTGCCTCCATCAGTCACTGGAGAAAGGCTACATGATGACAGCCAGGGCAGGGCACTCATCAACCAGACCACTGGGGCAAGCCTGTTCATGCACACTCTCCACCATTGCTAGTAGTCCAATCTGGAGTCATCCTTGGGGATTCCTGGGAATTTCCCTGGCACCTGGCCTATCCCCATCCCAATGATGTTTCCCTTTATCATGACATATTCTTCATTGCTCTTCCACTCCATCCCTGTTCCAGCACAACCATCCCACTCCCTTAATGTTCTCATCCCTGATCTCCTACCCTCCATTGCCCACCCCTCATCCTCAGTTTGTGTTGGAATTTTGATGGGGATTTCATTGAATCTCTAGATTGCTTTTGGTAGGATGGCCATTTTTACTATGATAATCTTACTGATCCACGAGCATGGGAGAGCTTCTGATATCTTCTTCAATTTTTGTTTTTCAGACTTTAAGTTTTTATCATACAAATCTTTCACTTGCTTGGTTAGAGTTATGCTAAAATATTATATTATTTAAAGCTATTATGGGTGGTCATCTTTCCTTGATTTTTTCTCAGTCAATTTGTCATTTGTATATAGGAGGGCTACTGATTTTTGTGAGTTAATTTTGTATCCAGCTACTTTTCTGAAAGTGTTTATCATCTATAGGATTGCTGAGTTGAATTTCTAGGGTCACTTATGTTTACTATCATATATTATGCAAATAAAGATACTTTCACTTCCTCCTTTCTAATTTGTATACCCTTAACCTCCTTTAGTTTTCTTATTACTCTAGCTAAGTCTTCAAGAATTATATCAAATAGGTATAGAGAGACTGGAAAACCTTGTCTTTTCATGACTTCAATGGAATTGCCTTGAGTTTCTCTCAGTTTAAGGTGATATTGGCAATAGGCCTGCTGTAAACTGTTTATTATGTTTAGGTATGTCTCTGTGTCCCTAATCTCCATTCTCTGCCTGGTCTCTTCCTCCAAGTCCCACCCTCTAATCCACTCCTCTTCCATTTCTGTTTAGGGAAGGGCAGGTCTCTCATGAGTGTCAACAAAACATGACATATCAAGTTGCAGTAAGACTAAGCACTTCCTCATGTATTAAGGTTGGGCAAAGTGACCCGGGATGAAGAGTAGGGTCCTAAAAGCCTGTAAAAGAGTCAGAGACAACCCCTGCTCCCACTGTTAGTTTTCCCCCAAGAAGACCAAGCTACACATCTATAACATATAGGAAGAAAGCCTAGGTCAGTCCCAAGCAGGCTCCCTGATGGTCGGATCAGTTTCCATGAGTCCCTATGAGTTTAAGTAAGTTCATTCTGTGAGTTTTCTTGTGGGGTCCTTGACCCCTCTAGCTTCTATAATCCTTTCTACTCCTCTTCTGCAGGATTCTCAGAACGCTGCCTAATGTTTGGCTGTGTGTCTGCATCTGTTTCCGTCAGTTGCTGGATGTCACCTCTCTGATGACAATTGGTATAGGCAAAATCTGGTCACAGGAGATGGCTAGTTCAGGCTAGATATCTGCTATTGCTAGGAGTCTAAGCTAGAGTCTTCCTTGTAGATTCCTGGGAGATTCCCTTGTGACAGGTTTTTACCTGACCCTGAAATGTCCACCCTTTCCAGTAGTCTCCCTCTAAACCCTCAATCTGATCGCTCATGTTCCAGTCCTCACCTGCCTTCAGTCCACTCACAAAAATCTCTTCTATTTCCCCTTCCCAGGGAGATCTGGGTGTCCCCCTGTGAACCCTCCTTGTTACCTAGTCTCTCTGGGGCTATGGATTGTAGCCTTTATTTTACAGCTGATATCCACTTATAAGTGAGTACATACCGTGTTTGTCTTTCTTGGTCTTTGTTCCTCATTAAAGGATAAATTCTACTTCTATCCTTTTGCCTTCAAATTTCCTGGTATCTTTGTTTTTAACAACTGAATAATACTCCATTGTGTAAAGGTAAGACATTTTCTTTATCCATTTCTCAGGTGAGGGACATCTAGGTTGTTTCCAGATTCTGGCTGTTACAATTAAAGCTGCTATGAATATAGTCGAGCATGTGTCCTTGTGGTATAACTAATCATCCTTTGAGTATATGCCCAAGAGTGATATAGCTGGTTCTTGTGGTAGGATGATTCCCAGTTTTCTAAGAAATTGCCACAATGACTTTCCAAAGTGGCTGTACAAGTTTACACTCCCACCAGCAGTGGAAGAGTATTCCCTTTATTCCACATTCTCTTCAGCATGAACTGTTTATCAGGAAGGGGTGTTGGATTTTGTCAAAGGCCTTTTCTGCATCTAATGAGATGAGCATGTTTTTATTTTTGTTGATTTTGTTTTTGTTTCATTCAGTTTGTTCATATGGTGGATTACATTGACTGATTTTCATATGTTGAACCATCTCTGCAATTCTGGGATGAAGCCTACTTGATCATGGTGGATGTATTCTTCTTGAGTTTGGTTTGGAAGTATTTTATTGAGAAATTTTGCATCTATAATCATAAGGAAAATTACTCTGTAATTCTCTTTCTTTGTTGGGTCTTTACATGGTTTGGGTATCAGGGTGACTGTGCCCTCATAAAATGAACTAGACAAAGTCCTTTCTGTTTGTATTTTGTGGAATAATATGAGAAGTATTGATGTTAACTCTTCTTTGAAAGTCTAGAAAAATTTTGTGTTAAAACCATCTGTTTCTGGGCTGTTTTTGGTTGGGAGACCTAATGATTGCTTCCATTTCACTAAGGATTACAGGACTATTCAAATTGTTTACCAGATTCTGATTGAACTTTGGTAAGTGGTACCTATTAAGAAAGTTATTCATTTCTTTTAGATTTTCCAGTTTTGTATATAGTACGTGTTTCTAAAGTATGTATTTCCTGGGTGTTTGATTTCTGATCTTCCTAACTTGTATATTCTCTCATTGCTTTTTAGTTAGTTTTGTTAAAGGTTTGTCTATCTTGCAGATTTTCCCAAAGAACTAACTCTTTGCTTCATTGATTCTTTGTGTTGTTCTCTTTGTTTCTATTTTATTGATTTCAGCCCTCAGTTTAATTATTTCTTGACTTTTATTCCTCTTGGA
Source organism: Peromyscus eremicus (assembly GCF_949786415.1). NCBI lineage: Eukaryota > Metazoa > Chordata > Mammalia > Rodentia > Cricetidae > Peromyscus > Peromyscus eremicus. Next base: position 39,682,040 of record NC_081439.1, read on the forward strand.
TGTGATTACTTCTTTTTGTTCTATAGCTGTTAGTTGTGCTGTTAACTTACCGGTAAGAGAACTCTCCAGTTTTTTATGTAGGCACTTAGTGCTATGAAGTTTCCTCTTAATACTACTTTAATTGTATCCTGCTAGTTTGGATATGTTGTGCATTCCTTTTCCCTAAATTCTAGGAAGTCTTGAACTTCTTATTTCTTTCTTGACACAGTAGTCATTCAGTAGGGAGTTGTTCAGTTTTTATGAATTTCTAGGGTTTCTGTTGTTTCTGTTATTATTGAAATATATCTTTAATCCTTGGTGGTCTGATAGGATTAAGGTAGTAATTTCAGTGTTCTTCTATCTTTTGAGACTTGCTTTGTGTATGAGTATGTGGTCAATATTGGAGAAAGTTTTATGAGATGGAAAGAAAAAGATATACTCCTTTATGTTTGGGTGAAACGTTTTGTAAATGTCTGTTAGGTCCATTTGGTTTATCACGTCTGTTAGTTCCAATCTTCCAATCTTTCTGCCAAGTTTTTGTCTGGATGACTTATCTGTTGGTGAGAGTGGTGTATTGAAGTCTTCTCATCAGTGTGTGAAGCTTAAATGTGGATTTATCATGAAATATCTTATTTTCCCTGTCTACTGTGATTGAAAATTTTGCTTTTTATTGTAGTTTGCTCTGGCATCTGTGGTCTCTTAGAGTCTGTAGTACATGTGTCCATGACCTTCTGGCTTTTAGTGTCTCTGTTGAAATGTCAAGTGTAATTTTAATAGCTCTGCTTTTATATATGTCACTTTTTTTCCCCACAGCATTTAATAGTCTTTCTTTGTTTTGTACATTTAATCCTTTCATTACTATGTGCCAAGGCAACTTTCTTTTCTAGTCTGTTCTATTTGGTGTTCTGTAAGCTTCTTGTACCTTTATAGGCATCTCCTTCTATAATTATGTTGAAAACATTTTCTGGGCCTTTGAACTGGGTTATTTCCCCTTCTATTCCTATTATTCTCAGGTTTGGTCTTTTCATAGTGTCCCAGTTTTCCTGGATGTTTTGTGTCAGTTGATTTGTAGATTTAATATTTCCTTTGACTGAAATATCTATTTCTTATACAGTATCTTTAATGCCTGAGATTCCTTCTTCTATCACTTACATTGTTTGTGATGCTTGCCACCGTGGTTCTTGTTTAAATTCCTAACTTTTTTATTACCAGAATTTCCTGAGTTTGTTCTTTCTTTAATGGTTCTGTTTCCAGTTCCAGGTCTTAAACAGTTTTATTCATTTCCTTCAATTATTTGTATTTTCTTGGATTTCTTTAAGATATTTATTCATTTCCTTCATTTTTGTTTGTGTTTTCTAGGAAATCTTCAAGGGATTTCTTTATTTCCTCTTTAAGGACCTGCCATCTACCATTTTCATACACTTATTTTTAAGGTCATTTTCTTGTGCTTCAGCTATGTTGGAATACTCAGGACCTGCTGTAGTAGGATAGTTGAGCTCTAGTGGAGACATACTGCCCTGACTGTTGTCGTCGATTGTGTTCTTATGCTGTGACCTAGGCATCTGGGTTGGGGCTGATTATAGGTCTAGGTGCTGTTTTGGGGATTTGTCTTTATTGGGTGAACATTTTTGCTCCTTGGTTTCTGTTTCCTTTCTGGATGTTCAGAAAGTGTGATGCCTGGTTGTTGCCTAGTAGGAAAATTTTCATTGGACCCGATAGTTCAAGCCACTCTAGGATTTCCAGGTAAATTTCCAGGGTATTGGGAGTTGTCACTTAGGAATGTTGATCGACTAAGGGTCAGAAAGTGTGCACAGGAGGGAGGAGAGCAGTGTTCTACAAGGAGCTGCTTATTTTGTCTCCTTGGAATGGGAGAAGACAATGAAGAGGGCTCACCCCTCAGGGTCTGCTCTAGTACTGGGGATGAGAATGGAGGGTTGGATCTGGAGTAACTGAAGGAGAGGGGAAGATGTGGCCAGAGGGTGGAGTAAGGCTGCCTCAAATGTTCTGTTGCAGGGGACGAGATGAGACTAAGAGATTGGGGTTGGAGGGGAGAAGGGAATGGTGAAGGTCCTTAGTTTGATTACTTGTTTCCCTGGTCTGAAGAGCTGGTGTGCTCTCAGGGAATGTCTGCTGCTGTTTGAGGCCGGGATAATGGGATGAGTAGGGGGAAGGGAGTTTGAGGGAGAAAATCTTTGTGGTCTGTTAGGAATGGGGTTAGAGAGCAAAGGGAGACCACAGTCGGTTTTCTGCTATCTAGCTGGGAATAAGACTTGAGTTTAAGCAAACAGGTTCCATTTCTTTCAGATCCAATTTAATCTAGATCAAGTGAAAAGAAATCAATTTTCTCTAAAGAACATGGGTTACAAGCTTTGTGGCTATTACTTGCTTTGTGGTTATATTTTACACAAGTAAATGAAAGAGTTGCTTTGTACTCACATGGTTGACTGTGGGAACTTGTCAGGGAAATTGGTAACTGTATGGATTGACATAGTGAGTATTTTTTGCTGCTATATTTTTTTTTATAAAATTAGAAAGTAGTATCACTTAAAGATATTAAATTTGAATAAACCCATGCCCTACTTGGTTTTTCTCCCAAGTGCCCTTTTGTTAATGTTTAGAGTCCTTTCATGGAGACAAACTGGAAATGTTCTCTTGTGTATATTACTGAGAGGAATAATAATTAGCTCATTAATTTTAATTTTGATATGCTTAGGTCAAGAACTCTCAATGATCTTTCTCCAAATAGCCCTCTGTCATACAGGATTTTCTTTCTTTCTTTTTTTCTTTCTTTCTTTCTTTCTTTCTTTCTTTCTTTCTTTCTTTCTTTCTTTCTTTCTTCCTTCCTTCCTTCCTTCCTTCCTTCCTTTCTTTCTTTCTCTCTTTCTTTCTGTATTTATTTGCCTGGTCACAAGGTTGATTCAAATACTGTTAGTTCAAAAGATTTTATTTTCTGGGCTGTGGTGGCACACGTCTTTAGTCCCAGCACTTGGGAGGCAGAGCCAGGTGGAACTCTGTGAGTTCGAGGCCAGCCTGGTCTACAGAGCAAGATCCAGGACAGGAACCAAAGCTACACAAAAAAACCCAATCTTGAAAAACCAAAAAAAAAAAAAAAAAAGATTTTATTTTCCCAAGAGTTACATCATTGTATGTATCTCCTTTATAATGATGTTTCTGATCATGTTTTAAGGATAGAGAAATCAATTAAGAATTGAGTGGCAACAAGTATTATGAATTTCTTTGGGGACAATATTGATTTTAGCCTTTCAGGTTCCTAGCTGTATATGTCTAGCTAGAAGAGCCAGCATTTTTCCTCATCTTTTACTTATTTTTATTGCACTATCTTAGACTTTTCAACAACATGGTATTCTCACTTAGTTTTGTGTTTCTTTTACCAGAGATACTCATTAATTAGCAAGAAATGCCTTCATTACAATAGGAAATATTTCTTTGCAAATTAGATAATTCATTTTTAAGAGTATCTTAGTGAAGATATTATAGATTTTAATATCATCGTTATAACAATATTTAATGTCTTTTGATAATTAATATTTACTATTATATATCATTTCCATACTAAATTCCTTTTACCAGTATAATTTCTCAAATATTTTTCATTACAAAATTTGTTAATGTTTAATACATTATTGTAGTATTCATTTATTCATTTAACATTTCACCTTCTCCTAATGTCTAAAACCTCCATTTGAAAGGTACTTGGCATGTTTTAACCAGGTTTAAAACACCTAAATAGCTTCTCGGCCTTAACAATACTCACAGTTGAAAGTGAGATCCCACATACAGTTTAAATTAGACAATATGGAGTTACAGTTTAGTAAATAGCTCATTTGTAAAGAGCTACTTAATATGTGTTAATTCCTGAGTTTGCATCCTAGTCCTACACAAATATCAGTTCAACACAACAACAGGTATTTTTGGCAAGCTGTGTAACAAAATGCAGAGCATGACTCATTAGGTTTGAAAAGAAGAGTTCTCTAAAAGGGATTACAGTTTTATGATACTTAGAATTTTATATAGAAATAAATGCATTATTACCAGAGAATAAATTTCAAAGAAAATGTAAAGACACTAAGATAAGAGAAGCTAGTGATCAGCAAAATGATAAATGTAACGAGATCATTTCTTGAGTAATTCCTATATCATTCGCCAGGTGCTGTTTCATATTTTGATACTTCTATTGAATGCTTAAAATAAACCATGCATGGAGAGATGTGTTTCACTCTCATTTTCCTTAGAGAATATCAAATATGCATGATAGCCATAATTCTCATGTTGTGCAACCTTATATTTGTTAGTTTTAAAGTGTGTATATACCAAACAGCAAAGTGCTAGACACCACAAGACAGATGACTGTGTCTAGAAGATCCTTTTACTAAAGCAAGCCTAAAATGGCATTTTGCAGTGAAATGGGTTTTTCTTAGTAAATCCTAAAGAGAGACCTCCTCATATCATAAATCATTACTATAGTCATTTGCACAAATACATATTTTGAATTCTCAAAAAATTTTATGACATACAAAGTGTTAACTGTTTGCTTGTTTAATGCTACCAGTCAATCATGAGATCTTTACAGTGTTTTAACAAATTTTATTTTTATTTATTTAAAAATATTTATTTATGTATTTTATGTATATAGATGCTTTGTCTGCATGTATGTACACCAGAAGGGGACATTCGATCCCATGGAACTACAGATATAGGTAGTCATGAGCAGTCATGTGGGTGCTAGGAATTAAATTTAGGATCTCTGGAAGAGTAACAGTGCTCTTAACTGCTGAGCAATTGCTCCAGCCTCTAATAACAATTTTTATGAATTTTCATACTATGAGCAAGATCTGAAGGTTAGTTTAGTTTGTGTTGAAATTTAGGTAATTTTGATATCCTAAAAAATACTTAAATAGAAAACTGAAGACTGTTACCAAGTCCCACATCTCCAGACTTTAGGGAATTTAAATTTGTTTGGGGAATTTAGATTTGTTTTGAATGCTAATCTCTTGAGACATCTTGATGGAAAACCTTCCTCCCTAAACAAGTGAAAATGGCCCTCACTCCTGATTTTTATAAAGCCAAGAGCAGTGAATTTAGAAGCACCTTTATATTCTTGGCAGCAAATATGTTTGTGGAAAAGTCCAATACTTTAAATTCTTGCGCACTTTCTGCTCAGTAACAATATATACTAAATTTGCACCATTATTTATTTTTACATAGAAAAAACTGTAAAGTGATGTAGTATGCTAAAATAATCAGAAAAATGTAAATCATAACTTCAGTCTTAAAAACAAAAATACTTTTATATACAAAAGACATTACATATGTAAACATAAAGCATGTTACATAGGTAAACACATGTATATACAAATAAACATAATAACAGTGACAATTTTTTGAAAAAATGAATCATTCGATAATTTTGTTATTGTGCAAACATGAATGGGTCTACTTTCAAACTAAGCTATGAAAGCATGAGGCAATGTAATTATACAGGACTATAACTGCATACATTTTTCTTTTGGGACTTAACCATCATCATGTGGTGCATAATTGTGTGCATATATACACTAATAATAAATATTAGTAGTGTAAATATTTTCAAAGTTAGACTTTAAGCCTAAAATTTTGAATCTTAACATTGTTCATAAAATTTAACCTTTGTGAAGAATTTACTATTTTAGTTTATATGCATTAATTGACAACTTAAAAGTTTTCTTGTGCGTTAACATCCTATGTTAAATAGCATATTTTTCAAAATGTTACATAATGAATTTATTTTAATTTTATAATTAATTTAATTTTACATATCAGCCACGGATTCCTCTGTCCTCCCTCCTCCCGCACCCTCTCCCGCCCTCCCCCCAATCGACCCCCCATTCCCACCTCCTCCAAGGCAAGGACTCCCCTGGGGATTCAGCTCAGCCTGGTAGATTCAGTTGAGGAAGGTCCAGTCCCCTCCTCCCTTCACCTAGGCTGAGCAAAGTGTCCCAGCATAGGCCCTAGGTTCCAAAAAGCCAGCTCATGCACTAAGGACAGGTCCTGGTCCTACTGCCTGGGGGCTTCCTAAATAGTTCAAGCTAATCAACTGTCTCACATATCCAGAGGGCCTGATCCAGTTCCATGGGGGCTCCTCAGCTGTTGGTTCACAGTTCATGTGTTTCTACTAGTTTGGCTATTTGTCCTTGTGCTTTTTGTAATCATGGTCTCAATATCTCTTGCTTATATAATCCCCCCTCTCTCTCACCGATTGGACTCCTGGAGCTCCACCTGGTGCCTGGCCATGGATCTCTGCATCTGCTTCCATCAGTCATTGGATGAGAGTTCTATCATGACAGTTAGGGTGTTCAGCCATCCTTTCACCAGAGTAGGTCAGTTCGGGCTTTCTCTTGACCATTGCCAGTAGTCTATGGTGGAGGTATCTTTGTGGATTTTTGGGGACCTCTCTAGCACTTTGCTTCTTCCTACTCCCATGGGGTCTTCATTTATCATGGTATCTCTTTCCTTGTTCTCCCTCTCTGTTCTTGATCCAGTTGGGATCTCCCGCTCTCTTTCCCTCGACCCTTGCCATTCATTACCCTCCGCCATGTCCAGTTTGCTCATGTAGATCTCTCATACCACAGGGCACATGCTCAGCTATGTTCATAGCTGCATTGTTTGTAATAGCCAGAACCTGGAAACAACCTAAATGCCCTTCAACTGAAGAATGGATAAATAAAATGTGGTACATATACACAATGGAGTACTACTCAGCAGAGAAAAACAATGACATCATGAGGTTTGCAGGCAAATGGATGGATCTAGAAAAAAATCATCCTGAGTGAGGTAACCCAGACTCAGAAAGACAAGCATGGTATATACTCACTCATAGGTGGATACTAGATGTAAAGCAAAGGATGACTAGACTGCTACTCACAACTCCAGGGAGGCTACCTAGAAAACAGGACCCTAAGAAAGACACAGGGATCACCTAATGACAGAGAAATGGATGAGATTTACATAATGCATTTTTATTTATTTATGTGTATGAGTGCAAGTGGGGATAAAAAGACACCAGACAGAAACTGCTTCAATCCTTCTATCAAACTCAGCTTGTCAGATTTGGTGGAAAGTGTCTTTATCCACAGCCCCTGAAATCATGATTTGTTACTGCAAAGGTTTGCTACTTACAGTAAGAAAGCAGGAATTGTTTTGAAGATACATTAATTATCTTAGTTAGGGTCTGTATTGCTGTTATAAAACACCACAACCAAAAGCAACTTGTGGAAGAAAGGAATTATTGTGTTTATAATTCTTCATCACAGTCCATTATTGAAGGAAGTCAGAACAGGAATTTAAGTCAGGAACCTGGAAGCAGGAAATGAAGCAAAGGCCATGGAGCAGTGTTGCTCACTGGCTTTCCCACAGGCCAATGTGGTGGCGGGGTTTTCTCAATTAAAACCCTCTCTTCCCAACTAATTCTATCTTTTGCCAAGTTGATCAAAAAATAAAGTAAAATAACCGGACGATTATTAATTGATCAACCTTACAACTAGTTTTGGCTTAAGACAAATAAGTAATTTTAAAATTATTTGTGATAGTCACACTTTCAAAATTATCTTTTAAAATATTTGGAGCTTTGTGTTCTTTATGAGATACACATCTGGTATCTCTTTCCTTATTTAGTAAAACTCTGAATGCCATATTCTCTCCGAATTCACCGTGAAGAAATGATCCGAAAATTGACTATGAATAGAAATGAAAATATAGCCGGGTGGTGGTGGCGCTCGCCTTTAATCCCAGCACTCTGGAGGCAGAGGCAGGTGAATCTTTGTGAGTTCGAGGCCAGCCTGGTCTACCGAGCAAGATCCAGGAAAGATGCAAAGCTACACAGAGAAACCCTGTCTCAAAAAAATCAAAAAAAAAAAAATATAAAAACACCACTCCTATGATTCTTGGGGATTTTTGTCCTTGTATAAATTGCTAACTTAATAAATTCAGCTATTTCATGACTTACACCTAGACTGTAGACCTAAAATTCTGGGGCATAAATATACCAAAATATTTTAGTCAAATGAAAGTTAACATAAACTTTTCAGGTGTTTCTATTTCTGCTAGTAAGTCCCCCTCCTTTTTTCTATTTTATACAACATATGCACACACTAAATTTGAGGAATGTGTAATGAGTATAAGTATAGAGTATGCTAAACTCATGGTTTTTTAACTATTAAAAAAGACTATGACTGGGCTTTATGGTTATTGTCTGTTTGTAAATTGCATCCCTCTATAGAATTTTGTTCTCAGAAATGTGAACTAGAAGACTGATAAAGAGATAGGGGAGTTTCTAGAAGTCCTAGCATCTGGTAGCCCATTGCAAAGATAAGTATGCTTTATTTTACATGGGCAAGGAAATCCCATTTCAAAAGGGAATGAAATATGATTGGATATTATCAAGTCATTTTTATAATATTTATTTACAAAATGATGTCATGAATTTTTGGTTAATCACACATTTTACTACTACCTGACACTTCGAATAAAAACACATGTTGTCACAACCTTAGATACGTGTAACTATGAGCTGGGATAATGGTTAGACACTTATCTAGAATACACCATAGTTTATAAACAACAGTGACTGAAGCTTGTCTTTAAGAAACACATGCGGTGGATTGAATGAATGCTAATTGATATTGATAGCCCTAATGCTGGAGTAAGAGAAAGATTGTGTGGAGAAAATAATTAGAAGTAAATACTTTATTAAACATTTGTGATTCTTCCAGAAATTGAGTCCCTAATTTATTGCATAAAGTCTCTTTATTTTTGTGGGAATATATTCAACTTATGACTATATTCTGTGATGCTTTTAAGTAAACTGTTTATTATAAGGCAGGCTATTAACTATGCTCAGCTTCAATGTTACATATATGTTTAAAAGAGTTTTGGATAATTCTGAAAGGTTATCTTGTCTTAATTAATCCAAACAATAAAGCTTTCATTTTTGTAATAGGTGAATCATTAAGAGACTAGTCATGCCGGGCGGTGGTGGCACACGCCTTTAATCCCAGCACTCGGGAGGCAGAGCCAGGTGGATCTCTGTGAGTTCAAGGCCAGCCTGGGCTACCAAGTGAGTTCCAGGAAAGGCGCAAAGCTACACAGAGAAACCCTGTCTCGGAAAAAAAAAAAAAAAAAAAAAAGAGAGAGACTAGTCATATGGCTGATAAATACTAACTCACACTATCTTCTTACACCATTTGAAACTGTGTCCAAATTCTCATTTGTAGACAAATATAAAAAATGAAATTAATGACCAAGTAAACCTTTCATTTTACTGATTTGCCATGTCCTCATTATGATATACAAGACAATAAGCTTCTACTTCTAGTAAGATATCTGTATTAAAATATTATATAAACATTACATTTTAGGATCAACTTGTCCTGGCTTGTCCAAATTTTTTCAGTTTAAAATTGCTAGTCACATGTCCCAGAAACCTGCTTAGAAGATGCAAAATCAGGGCACTTGAACACTCCAAATTTTTAGTTCATCTTGTGATTCTTGCAATTTTTAAAGTCTGTACTAGATGTTGACATAAATATGCATGTAAATGTATTTCTCTAAGGCAAAGGGCTACAGCTTTCACTAGGGCAGAAGGATCTAAGATCACCTCACTCCCCCAAACACAAAGTAAAGAAGTCAAATAACATTTGAAAAGTTATGCTATCAAGTTTTTTTGTAGTGTATTTTGGGAAAATAGTTAGGTACATAAGAAGTTAATTTTTAATGAGTTCAACATTGTTTCCTGTGTACTTACTCAATATGTAAATCACAGTTTAGCATAGCTCTGGAAGCTTGGAGAGGCACTTTGAGGTTTGAAACTTACTCCAAAATTTATTCACACTTTATGTAGACTAAATTTTTTGTGACCCACTCACTTTATATGAGAATGTGGAACTACTACTGGTTAATACTTATTAATATGTTTTTATTTCCTTCCAAGTGAAATAATTAAACATATTACCTTAAAATATTCTTACCAAGCACTGTGATATCAAATGTGTTTTATCCAAACTAAACAGTGGCTAAACTAAGAATAAAAATTCTTCCTCAGAAATTATAGTTAAAGAGTTTTATTATAAATTCATTACAGTAAAAGTGAAGGCTAAAACACCCTAACTGTCGTGCTAGAAACCCCATCCAATGACTGAGGGAACTGGATGCAGAGATCCACGGCTAGACCCCGGGTGGAGCCCCGGGAGTCCAATTGGCAAGAAAGAGGAGGGTTTGTATGAGCGAGAATTGTTGAGACCAAGGTTGTATAAAGCACAGGGACAAATAGCCAAATGAATGGTAACACATGAACTATGAACCAATGGCTGAGAGGCCCCCAAGTGGATCAGGCCCTCTGAATAGGTGAGACAGTTGATTGGCTTGATCTGTTTGGGAGGCATCCAGGCAGTGGGACCAGGTCCTGTGCTCATTGCATTGAGTTGGCTGTTTGAAACCTGGGGCTTATGCAGGGTCCCTTGGCTCAGCCTGGGAGGAGGGGACTGGATCTGCCTGGACTGAGTCTACCAGGTTGATCTCAGTCCTCGGAGGAGTCTTTGCCCTGGAGGAGGTGGGAATGGAGGATGGGCTGGGGGGAAGGGGAGGGGGGGCGGGAGGGGGGAGAACAAGGGAATTGTGGCTGATATGTAGAATTAAATTATATTGTAAAATAAAAACAAACAAACAAATAAATAAATAAATAAAATTGTAAAAAAAGTGAAGGCTAATCTCTACATGTATACTATACATAAATTTTTAAACTAATTAATATTAAAATAATTTTTCAGTCAAATGTCATTTTCTGGCCAAATTGAGATGTCTGTATGTAAAATATCACTCAAAAGCAGCATGCAAATAATAACAAAACAGTCTAAGTCAGTAAATATTGAGGTGTAATTAATAAACTTAGCACTGACTGTGTCATGGTACAATAGTAATAATAACTCCTCAACTAATAAGTAATTAAAGCAGAATGTAGCTGTATGTCATAAAAATTGGCTCATGAACTTGTTCAATTACTGTTAATTTAGTTGAGACATAGTATCATTTGTACAGTCTAGATTGCACAAAAGTTCTAAAACCTGGCTGTACCCTTATAACCTTGTAAGTTGACAAATAGGTAAATAATCACATCATCAAATTAGTTGTACCTTTTCAGGTGACTTAGGAATTATTTAGAGGATATTCTGACATCCTGAAATGTCCTCTCTGCATTCCACATCTCTCAGGAATTACTTTGGGATGTCTCTAAATGGGTACCAGAGAGTAAATGAAATCCCCATGTAATTATCTGTACCCAGATTTTTAACCAACATGTGTTGGACAATGTGTTCAGTGTCTCATCCAGCTGATATTCCTTCTTTGGAGTACCATTTTGAAAACATTTAAAATCCTCCATCTTTCTCATTTCACATCTGCTAAATCTCACTGAATACAATGTGTGATTATGACACTGCCTTTGCTTCAATCTATTAGCTAGTTTTGAAAGAATAACTTAATTGAAAGATAAGTACAGCCTTTTCACTTAGAATCTTTATGGAAAATGTAATGGAAGATGCTTTGCAAATTTGAATAGTTAATTGATTTTGACTGTTATAGAGTAAGATGCAAAAAAAGTGTGTCTATGGTGACTCTATGTCATAAAAGTTTTAAAGGGTTTTATTTAGTGTGAATTCTTTTAAAATTCCTTTAGCAGGGTAAGTAAAGCTGGAATATATAATTAGAGTCTAAGATTAAAGCATAATAATTGGAATAAGATAATATGAAGTCTCATACAGCAATGACTGAGCTATATTCAAATGAATGTAGTTTTCTCTAAACTGAAGTCTCTTAACGTTTAAATTTACAATGATGTGATAATGATGTAGTGGGTGTAGTATGTAGAGTATTATATAAATATAATGCATTCTAAACAGTTTCTCAGAGGAAGACTCTGCCTCCAATGTTTGTTTTTTTTTTTCTCATGTATTGGTATGCTTTTTAAAAGTAATTAGACCATTCCTTAATAGCTTTTGCTTTCACCATTTCATTTTATACACATTTTCATTATCTTAGATTAGGTATGCCACTATCCCCAGCTTAAAATAGGATGTTTAGATAGTTCCCTTCTAAGAAAGTAAATTTTAAAAGACTAGATAATATAAGTAGATGTTGACTTATGTAGGTATATGTAGTATACTGTTTAGACTCTGGAATTTCTAATTCTAAAAATATAGAAATTCATTACTTATTTTCATTTACCTTTTACCCTCTTTTCATATTTTGAAATTAATACATGAAATAGCAAGAGTATGGGTGTATGTATGCACGTCTGTGAGAGCACACAAATCACAAGCACACATAATGACACATTAAAATACACCCAAATGGCTGGGCGATGGTGGTGCACACCTTTAATCCCAGCACTTGGGAGGCAGAGGCAGGCAGATCTCTGTGAGTTCAAGGCCAGCCTGGTCTACAGAGTGAGATCCAGGAAAGGCACAAAGCTACACAGAGAAACCCTATCTCAAAACAAACAAACAAACACAAAATACACCCAAATGTATCTGTGTAATGAGTAAATAAATTATCACTTACTTTATTATTTTAAGGAGATTCTAACATGATAAAATGGCTTCATTATTCTTTCTAGGCAATCTGCTATCAATGCATTGTCAGCAATCCATTCCTTGCCCCTACCTGATATTACACCAACATTTTCTCTCCATTCTGTTGATATAATTACACTTGCATAATGTTGAGCAGCATTTCCGGGCAAAGTAGATCCACAAAACTGTTGATACAGCTTGAGCTCACATTGATTCTTCTATTCAATTTATCTTTCACCTTGAGCAGAGCTTTTGTGTCATAAGAAAAATAGGAAAGTAATACTATTGTAGTAGAGAAGGACTTTGATGGGGAGATTAATTTTGAGTGAATATTGGCTACAATATGTATTTTTCTTGGAATCCTTAACTATAATATTTAGCCCAAAGCAAAAAAATTGTCTCAACTGATAGACATAAAAACTGAGATAATTGACTAAATCCTAGTTGTTATTTGACCTATCTTAGAATAATTTGTCTTGGAGTTGTTCTGTTAAGCAGTGGACTTTATTTATTGCCCATTTTTCCAAAAATGAGGAGAGCTGTTGTTCTTCAACTTAGATCAATGTTGGCAAGGCATTCATCCTAGCAGCAGGTGTCAGACTTTAATTGGTCATTATAGAATTATGTTTAGCTTGAAGGAATTCAGAAAAAAAGTCATCCTCTTGTTGTGTACATTGATTCTAGTTGAAAAATCAAAAGCATGACACTAGTGATAATATGTAAATTATCAGTGTATGTCATTTTATTAAATATATTTATCGATACATTTCAAAAGCATTAAAATCAGTATGACCTTCTCTTGGAGACCACTCTTCTTGTTGTTGCATAACCTACAAAGTACACCTCTTACCATTATGGTATTTTAATGTAGAAATTGACATTGAGTGAAATGGAGATAAAAAAATACAGCTCGATGGCCTTCGTGAAAGAGATAAGAAAAATAGAAGTTTAGAAAGAGTGTAGTAGTGAGTATGCAAGTGAAAGTGGCTTTGGAGCAATATTTGCAGTTATTAGCATTGACATTTCAATTTGCTTGTATGCTGTAATATTACTTTGTAAACACTCCTGGAAATTGGCTGGATAGCCTAAACTGTGTGGTGCACATTCATATAATTAGGAAGGAAATGGCAATGTAGAGTAAAGTTCAGTTACACACTTAGAATCTGTCTATATTAACAATTCTTCATTGAAGGAGATAACACTTAGCACAACCTTGCTAATTTTGGCAAATTCTTTACCCATACAGACAAGCATCCCCCCTCATACCAAAATAGGCCATGTTTGAATTATTTTTCTGTTTTTGTTCCTGTACATTTTCTTGCTTATGTTGCATGGTAATTTATAACCTACACTTTTGAATTTTTGTGGGATATAATGAACCAGCTTGTCATATATATATATATATATATATATATATATATATATATGCTTTCAAACATATATATCTGATATCTAGAAAGACATGCAGTTCACAAACATATATTCGCATGCAATAACTTCATAAAATTCATTTTGAGTAACACTATGCTTTTCCCTTGATTTCTAAGTGAAATAAAGTAGAGTTTGTTATACATCCAGGTAATACTGTATATCAATTCTGTGTCTGCTACTTTAATAAAGGACCGTATGCACTCAGATGTCACTATCAGTGTTCTTATTCCTCTGTTGTCATTACAGTGGGTGAGAGAAGTCATACAAATACTGAAATCAAGGCTTTATTCTATCCTAGACCGATTATTCCCAACCTTGACCATAATGTCTGTGAGGCAGCCCTTCTCAAACTTCAGAAGGAAACACTTTTCTCTAGAATGCTTGTGAGACTGTATGTTCCTGGGGCATGCTCTGAAAGTTACTCCTTTTCCTTAGTCCTTATTCATCATGTATTCTGGGAAATATTTTTGAAAAACAAAATTCCAAGAGCTTTATGCCATTTTTTTCTATTTTAAGCTATAGGCTCTTTGTTAAAATTGGAAATAATATTTTATCTTTTAAAATATTGTTCCTTTAACAATATCTAAAAAAAAAAAACCTTAGGGACTGGCTGTATTTTTTGATACTGTTGTGTTTGAGTCAAGATTTTGTGGTATAACTAAAAATCACAATAATTTCTAATTAAATTACTGTTACTCAGTGATTCATTGACAATCTAGTTCTTTATAGAATAATTGGACAACTATCGAAAACATAAAAGTAGATAACCAAAGTAGTTCCCTTAACCAAATTAGTTATATGAGGATTGTGTTTGGGAACACATATTTTCTGTTTTATGTTTGTTGGTAGGTTTTGTTTTTCCAGATAGATTTTCTCTGTATAGCCTTGGCTATCATGGGACTCACTTTGTAGACCAACCTGGCTTTGAACTCACAGAAATCTGCCTGCCTCTGTCACCTGAGTGCTGGGATAAAAAGTGTGTACCACCACCACCCGGCTGGAAACATATCTTCTTTGAACTGAGTTTTGGTCACCATTTTACCAGCATCCATATACCATTCTAGACAATATCAGTAGAGTACCATGTTCCTTTGAAAGTTTATGTATTTGTTGAGTTCACACAAGTTTCAACAACCCTGTTTTTCATTTGTCTTATTTATGTTCCAAATTTACATCTATACAGCACATACATTTGTAGGATCATGTGGGTATAGTTATCACATATATTGTAAAACTTTAAATTATGGGCTAATATTTACTGGGAATATCTTCTAACACCATGTTTCATGTCTCTATCCCGTACACATTCTCTCTTCCAAAGCAAATAAAGAACCTAAAACATCTTTGGGAGGTTTGGATAACCTATGAATAGGTATGCAAATAATAGCTTGAGAGTAAATAGTATGCAAAAAATAGTTCACTTCTTGGAAAATAAATTGCTTTTGTGTTTTGTCATGTGAAGTATAGCCAGTTTTCCTCCTGTTACAGTAAGTAGCATCTGTTTTGCATTTGATTCTTTACAGGACCCCAGCTTGTATCATTCCTATGAATATCCACTAAATCATTACTTCAACGTAACTGAACTTAATTTTATTAAAACCAAGGTATATTTAAACATAACCCCCAAATATATGTGCAAGAAAAAATTGATCATCTTAATGCATGCTTTATCTGCAAAATTCTCCCTCATATACATTCTTTCAGAACCCTATGCTTAATTAATAAGTATATACTAATATTTGAATATATTTGTTTAACAATTATATATATATATATGCATATGAAATTATTGTGTCCGTAACACAAAGCACAGAGCCTTGTGCATGCCTTGTGTACCACTGACCTGCAAATCCAACTGAACAATTAGTATTTGAAAGACATCATCTATCCTCTACAGCTGTGGTTCTCAATCTTCCTAATGCTATAACCCTTTAATACATTTCCTCATGTTGTGGTGACACCCAACCACAAGATTATTTGCATTGTTGCTTCATAACTGTAATTTTGCTGTTGTTATGAATTGTAATTTAATTATCTGATATGAGGGTATATATATATATATATATATATATATATATATATATATATATATCCCACAGGTTGAGAATTGTGTTCTATAGTCATTTTAGTATGCCTCTTCCTTCCCATGAAGCATCTAGAAATTGGGGAATTGAGTGTAGTGTTGATGCCTTTTGTTCTCTGTAGCTTCTTACTCTGGCTTCCAAACATTAAGCCATTCATTTTGTCGTCTTCTTCTAGATATTATTCCACCCTTAATTAGTAATTGTATGCCTCTACATCCATCTATTACTGTGAAATATGTTTTAAGCTGTTTTTTAAATATTTTTTTGTTATATTAGTTATATAAAGAAAAATGTACTTGTTTCAATTCAGAAAAATCACATTAGTGTCTGAGTGAATAGTGCATCTTACTCGTTCATATAGCATTTGTTGTCTGTTTGCCCTTAGTTATAATACTGAAGTAACATTACCTTAGATGTATTACCTAAGGCAGATTTGTAGCCCTAAGGAATTTCATGCCAAGTTACAGGGGATAATACCACCATTATGTCCTAGTGTGCAAACATTGCAATGTAACATCCTCAAGATGAGAAAGGCTACTCCTTTCACTTAGAACCGTCCTGGCCCTTTGAATAGCCAAAGAAACATAAATGAAGTGTTTGGCAACGAATAAAGTCATAAACAATGGGCTTCCAACATTCGTTGCAAGCCTCTTGGAATAGAAATCTCAGGAATATAATGGGTGTTCTTTATGCAAAGAAAAGCCAATTGTTAGAGCAGCTCATAATCTCTGGTGCCAGTAGGCAGCAAATACATTTTATATTTCCATCCTAATTTACTAAATGATGCAAAAATGCCTTTCAATCTGCTAAAATGCTTCATGTGTTAAAAACACACACACACAATTTTCTATGTGTTACAGTTTATTCAATTAACAATTGGCCTTATTTCATTAAAATCAATCTGTATGTAAAAATGAAAAACTATATCAATAAAAGAATCTAATTTTATTTATGAGATACTCATGGTGTTTTTAATACTATATCAAATATCCAATAACTCTATGTAATGCAAGAGCAAATAGTAATGATCAAGTCTGACCACAAAACATCACTGAAGAGAGATTTAAAATTGTTTTAGGAGTACACGTTACTGTGATTGACTGTAATTATGTTAGGTGTTGTATTCATGGAACGCTAATGATATTTTATAGAATCTAAGGATAAAGGATTTTGAGTGTAGGTAAATTCCAATATGCCTTATCACTGCTTCTGATCTCAAGCCAAGCATAATGCATTATCTTATGGTATGTCTCTACCCTCCTAAACTGGTATGGATTATATATTTTCAATTGTTATTATTAGTGCATTGTAATGATTATCACCAAATTAAAAAGCTTGGAATAGAAATCTCGGGCATATAATGGTTGCTACATTTGTTACATGTTTGCATTTTTCATATTGCATTGTAATTATTCATATTATGACTCTATATGAATCAAGATTTGAGCTTTTCAGAATACTGGCATTTGCTTCTCTCTTAATGCACAACACAGTAATTAGCAATTCATTGTATTTTACACAGATGAATTAGTACTGTCTGTACAGTTATATTAATATCTATTGCCATCGAATGTATTGATTAGTGATGTTAAAGATTGTATCAGGTGAATATTTATAGTTTAAACAAGTTATTGAGTCTAATTATACACCACTATGAATAAAGAGATTTAAAGAGATTTCTCATATAAAAAAGAGAGAAAGATGAGAGAATATTTGTCTTTTACTTTTAAATTGATATAGTATCAAAAGAAAAGTTTACAAAGATGTAAGAAAATATATTATTACTCTAGGGGTGACATTTTTGCTACAGGATGAATACTCTTATTTCTTACTGTAGCATAAAACATTATATGATTTTAAAAAATAATATAAAATAATTTGAAAATACTACATGAATGACTGGATTGACATTTTGGCATGGAATTGCCACTGTGTTTTCCCAGAATTCACTAAATAGCTCCTGCAGATACAAGGTTGCATTATACAAAAGGAAATATACAGTGTTAAATATATATTGGTGAAATTATTAAGATGGCTACCCACTACAAATATATACATATTTATTTAGGGAAATTAAATTTGCATAGTGTCAGCATTCCGTGACAAACAGGATTAGGTTCCTATATGCATGCTATTGTGTATATACACATTCATATGTGTACATATTTGTGTCTGATCATGTAGAAGCCAGGGGTAGATGAGAGGTGGCTTCCTTGTTGGTCTTCACCTTAATTTTTCAGTTAGGGTTAGTTATTTAACTTGGAGCAAGTACTGGGGATGCTAGATCTGCCTCCTCTGTGCTAGGAGAGGTGTGCATGGCCACACCTTTATTCATTTTCTATTTATTTATTTATGGGCCAGAGAATTAAACTCCTGTATTTGTTCTTGAAAAGCACTAACTTTACTGACAGAGCCATTTCTCTAGTTCCCCTACACATTCCAGCCTTTTATCTTGGTGATAATCATTGCAATGCACAAGTAATCACAATAGAGAATCCATACTGGTTTAGGAAGGCAAGGCCAACAAGAGCTAGTACGTGGAGTAGAATCTTCATGAGAGTACATGATATTGAAAGTGTTTTATGTATCTATGTATTGTTTATATGCTCATGTGGGCATGTTCACATGTACATGTGTATACAAGTAAATGTGTAGGCATGTGCATGTGAAGGCCAGAGTTTGATGCTGGTTGCTTTATTCTATCACTATCCTATTTTTAAAAGACAGGGTTATTCTGTGAACCCAAAGCCCACCAGTTGCTAGACTGGATGCCCATTGCTTACTAGGATCCTCTTGCCTCAGTTTGCCACTCTATACTGTGGCTATAGGCATGTGCAGCACCTAGATTTCATGTGGGTACTTGGAGTCTGACCTCAGGTCTCCAGTCTTTCACTTTCAAGCATATTGCCAACTAAGCAATCACCATAGCCCACATCCTACTTTTTCTTCACAAATGTCTATAATTATTAACGCTGTGGCAGAATCTCTGGTAGACAACATATCGTTTTTCTTCAGTTCATTTTATTTGATTCCTTTTCTCAAAAACAAAGTACAATAGAATTTGAAACACTCAAATTGGCCTGCAAAGATGGTCTAGTGGTTAAAAACCCTTGTCATGTTCCAACCTTTGTGTTGTATGATACATCACTGTCTGTAACTCCAGCTCCAGAGGATCAGATGCCCTCTCTTGGCCTTCATGGGCACCCTCACACATGTCATACACACACACACACACACACACACACACACACACACACACACACACAGAGAGAGAGAGAGAGAGAGAGAGAGAGAGAGAGAGAGAGAGAGAGAGAAAGCACAGAGCATACATGCACATACAAATAAGTAATTAAAAAGGACTGGAAAGATGGCTCAGCCGCTAACAGCGCTTGCTGTTCTCTCAGAGGACTTGGGTTCAATTACAAGTACCCTCCTGCTAGTTTACTTCTAACTCCAGTTCCAGGGAATCTGATACCCTCTTGGCCTCCATGGACACTAGGCATATGTGGTACACAGACATATTTGCAAATAAAACACCCATACTTACAAAATAAAAATAAAATCTAAATAATAGATGTTAAGTTTTTTTAAAGACTCAAGTTATTTGATGACCAATAATTAAGTTTTCACTAATATGTGTGAATACATATTTCATAATAAGTAAATTATTTAAATCTAGTTATAATTTCTTGATCATCTTATTTCTTTCCATAAACTGGAGTGAGTATCTGCATAGCACAGATGGTGGGATGGGGCGGTAAATTCCAATCTGCTTGTTAGTAGAGCTATGTCATATGTTTATTGATGATTGCAAGTGTGTTTGCACATTAAAGTTTTACATTGATTATTATAAAGCTTAATGTAAATTAGGGAAGGAAGTTGCTACTTTTATGAAAATATAGCATAGGCCACTTAGATTATGCAAAGAAACACAAATTATTTTCCATTTATTCAATTACCATAGGCAGATGCATAGGATTAGAGTAAAATGCACAAAGTGGTCTTCAAAAATATACATAGTCAAGAAGAGAGGCTAGATCAAGAAATACAATTATTCCATACCACTTTGATTCCGTCTGCTATACCATTTGAGTCCAATTGTCAATTACTATTCATCATGAAAACAAAGTCCTACAGGCCAAGCCTTTGCATTTTGATTTGCCCTTGTTGAAAGTATTCTTCAATGTCTACAATACAAACAACTTTTCCTGAGAAAGTCTTTAGCAAATATGGAAAGGAACTATTTCTTACCATTAATTTATATGGCTCTCTTTCAAACCTTTAGTAATGTAAGTGGTCCTCTAGACGTGTTGAGATATTCATAGTTGTTGTTTAAAGCTCTATCTTCCTATGGTGAAGAGCAATCTTAAACATAAATGAATTATATTTCTTATATGTAAACACTGACTAAACTTTGACAAATGATCTTTGTAGAAATCTAATACCAGAAGCCTTAAAGAAACTAACTCTAAAGCTGTGGCTGAACCAGTGTCTTGGATTTGGCCTATCCTTAGGTACAGGCATATGTCCACCTCAATGTATTAGTCCCTTTTCAATGGCTGTGATGAAACACCATGACCAAAGAAGGATTTGTTTTGGATTTACGGTTCCAGAGAAATAAGAGTCCGTCACCATCATGGCAGAGAAATGTGGCAGCAGGCACCAGGAATGGTGCAGGAAAAGTTGAGGACTCACATCTCAGCCCCAAACCACAAAACAAATTGGGAAAGGCACCAGTTTTCTGAAACCGGAAAGACAGCTCCCAGTGACACACTTCGTCCAGCAAGGTCACACCAACTAAGCCTCCCCAAATAGTACCACAAACTGGAGACCAAGTGTTCAAATGCTGAAAAATGTGGGGAACATCTCATTCAAACCACTATATTCTACCCCTTGGCCTTAGAGAGAGCACAATTCTAAAGCCATAGCTGAAATGCTTCCCTGGATTTGGCTGATTTTGAGGTATAGGAAAATGTACCGTTTGTTTCCCTGTCAACCCCTAAGACTATAGCTGCTTTGCAACTGCTATCTAGTCATGAAAGGATTTTGTGCATAACATGTACAGCCACTGCTTTCTCATCTTTGTAACCACCCTATAAACAGATTCAGTTAAGTCCCCCAATTAAGGCATCATGGAAATTAGCAGATGCTTAACATATGATGATTAACCAATTATGCTCTGTAACATTACTATCATCTTGTGTTCATCCTGAAGTGTACCACTGCCTCCTCATGCACTGTGATAGCCTGAGCTGCTTTCTGCAAACTCATCCCTTTAAATATTAAAGATCCATTTTCTACTCACATAGATCGAGTATTGAAAATACAACTAAAAGGTATAGCCACCCTCAAAGGCAATGGCATGCAAGTGTATACTATGTATACATGTCTTTTTAAGTGTTCTCAAGCAAAAATAACTTTAAACTTTTTTCTTGTGTTTAAAAGAGAATAAAAAAACAAAAACAAAATTGTTTTAAAAATGTTGCCTTGATAGTAAGTTGAAGTATTTAGAGTCAACCTCTTCTTAAATGCATAATTTATGCAATGCATTTACACAGACAAACATTTTCTAAAGTAAGTAATAAAGAACATTGATCCCACAAGATGTTAAATGAAAAACAAATAAATAGAATGCAGCAATTCCATTTTCTTCTTTGGAGAATCACAACTTAAGCCTAAAAATTTCTGTAGTAAAAGATATTTTGGTAAATTTGTTTAACTCAGTGCTTCCTAACCTTATGTCACCATGAAACTCAAGTCACCATTTAATACAAAATTTCCTATGAGACTGCAATTTTATGAAACACATTTTCATCGAAATATAACTAGACTATTCTGCAACCTATCTTAACTGTGCTAGTACGGAGAGGGATTGTTTACCAGGCCACACTTTACTGCAACTTCTGAACATTTTTCTAGATCCACGTGTGTACTTTCTTATAAGATCCTGTTTTAACTGAAGAATGCTCTTTAGTTATTGTCAATAGACTTCTAAATCCAATCATTGTTGAAACAAGATCACAGTCTCCATTCCTTCCCGTCCTTAACGTTTTGTCTAATGGCCTAGTCTTTCCTTACCAAGAACCTTGTTAAGTCAGCTTAGAATCTCCCTCACAGTTGTGTTCACCATCAGGCTGAGTTTCTATCTATGGTCTCGCGACCCTATTTCAATGGTTTCTATATTTAGTATTATAGCTCTGTGTAAAACTGAACTATGTGTTAACAAATGTCCTTGAACAATATCTTCTTTAATGTACCAGAGTTACACATTACCATTTGTTTTGAAAGATGGCAAAAATCACTAACTGAAAATTGATTTTGACTTGATAGCATTTTTGAAAATTCTTATAGAATTCTTGCAGAATCAGTATTTACATTTCCTTTTGAAATATTGATACTTATATTGAATTATTGCTTTGTTGTGGAAATATTGAATGGAAGATAAAATGACTTTAAAATTCGTGTTTCCTATCTACAACTATGTTAAATGACTCATTTGCAAGAGTGTTCCCATTTTATAATGCTTTTCAAAACAAGAAGGAAAATTCATGGATTTGGCTATAAGAGTACCTTTACTCATTTCTTTACTCAATCTTTGAATTGATAAAGATAAAAGTAGATTAAACTTGAGCTCCTTCCATGCCAGGTTCCATGATGAAACCTCAGTCTGGATATTATTGAAGAAATTTGAGTAATAGATATTTAACAGGATGCTGATTTATTATCTTTCTAGAATATAGTGTTAAGCAGTTCCAATGCCATTAACAATTAAAGTCCCTCAACATCTTTATCAGCTCCCATCTCTAAATATTATGCAGTACTCATGGGATGGACTCCAAAAACACAGTAAAAGACTGTTTATAAGCTGGGTAAGCCCTCTTTGATTAGCTTTCTTTTTATTTATTTATTTATTTTTATTTTTATTTTGCAATACAATTCAGTTCTATATATCAACCACGGATTCCCTTGTTCTCCCCCCTCCTGCCCCCTCACCTTCCCCCCAGCTCATCCCCCATTCCCACCTCCTCCAGGGCAAAGCCTCCCCCGTGGACTGAGATCAACCTGGTAGACTCAGTCCAGGCAGGTCCAGTCCCCTCCTCCCAGGCCGAGCCAAGCGATCCTGCATAGGCCCAAGGTTTCAAACAGCCAACTCATGCAATGAGCACAGGACCCTGTCCCATGTGTTTCCATTTGTTTGGCTATATGTCTGTGCTTTATCCAACCTTGGTCTCAACAATTCTCGCTCATATAAACCCTCCTCATTCTCGCTAATTGGACTCCCAGAGATCCACCCGGAGCCTAGCCATGGTTCTCTGCATCCAGATCCCTCAGTAGTTGGATGGGGTTTCTAGCACGACAATTAGGGTGTTTGGCCATCCTATCACCAGAGTAGGTCAGTTTGGACTGTATCTCGACCATTGCCAGCAGTCTGTTGTGGGGGTATCTTTGTGATTTCTGTGGGCCTCTCTAGCACTTTGTTTGGAAGCCAATATGGCGCTTTCTTAGAAAATTGGGAATCCATTTCCCCCAAGATCCAGCTATACCACTCTTGGGCATATACCCAAGGAATGCTCAACCACACCACAAGAGCACTTGTTCAGCTATGTTCATATCAGCATTGTTTGCAATAGCCAGAACATGGAAACAACCTAGATGCCCTTCAACTGAAGAATGGGTAAACAAAATGTGGTACATATACACAATAGAATACTACTCAGCAGAGAAAAACAATGACATCATGAGGTTTGCAGACAAATGGATGGATCTAGAAAAAAATCATCCTGAGTGAGGTAACCCAGACTCAGAAAGACAAACATGGTATGTACTCACTCATAGGAGGATACTAGATGTGGAACAAGGATGACTGGACTGCTACTCACATCACCAGGAAGGCTACCTGGAAAACAGGACCCCAAGAAAGACATGTGGATCACCCAATGACAGAGAAATGGAATGAGATCTACATGAACAGCCTGGACATGAGTGGGGATAATGAAGGGCGAGGGTCAAGGGAAAGAGAGCTTGGGGGAGCGGGAGATCCCAGCTGGATCAACAACGGAGAGGGAGAACAAGGAATAGGAGACCATGGTAAATGAAGACCACATGAGAATAGGAAGAAGCAAAGTGCTAGAGAGGCCCACAGAAATCCACAATGATTAGCTTTCTTGGTTGCTTATTATACTGAGAAGTCACTGCAGGAGAGAGAAGAATATAGTTGTATAAGTCATTGTGTCTGGAATGCTGTGTCTAAGCAGGCCTGCAATCATCCACAGGTGGAGATTTCATAATTAACATCCAGTAGGTGCTACATATGAAACACTAATAAAGTGAAGTATAGTAAAATTAAGAACTTGGACTAGAGAGATAACTCAAAGTTGTGAGTATATACAGCTTTTACAGAAGATTCAAGTTCAGTTGCCAGCACTCACACAGTGTTGTAACTAAGAACCACTTGTAACTACAGTTCCAGGCCATCTGGCACTTCTTCTGTCCTCCACAGGCACCCATATACATGTGCACATACATATATACCAACAGGCACAGGAATGATTTTTAAATAAATTAAGAACTTCAAGGGATGTTTATCCCTTTGTCTAGCCATGTATTGCATGTCCTTGGCTAGAAAAGGGGATATATATATATATATATATATATATATATATATATATATATATGAGTATTGTAACAGTAACTCACATGCATGAAATTCCATAGCATTTGGGAGGCAGAGGCCAATGAATGACCAGGAGTTCCAGGGTTGCCTGTGCTATAGAGTGATACTATGGATCCAAAATAATACTAATTGTTAATTTAAAGCCCCCAGTGAAACTGATCTTTTCACTTTTCTACTAGATGCACACACATTCAGATCAAATACACACAGACACTTAATCTGACTTTCATTGTCTAACTAGACTTACGGATGGCTTAGTCTTTTTGGAAACATGTTTTGTAGGCAATGAATCAAATAAAAGAACAATAACCAACTTATATGTTTCAAATGTTAATACAATTATGAATGTTGCTGTTTTAGAAATCTCTAACGTTATGTGGCATCTAGTCCATATAAATGCTTGTTTCATATGATTCTTTTTATAAGAAATATCCCAGAATACTACTGTTAGAAATGTTAGAGTGCTGAGGAATGGTGGGGCACACCATTAATCCCAGCATTCAGGGAAGTAGAGGCAAGCGGATCTCTGTGAGTTCAAGGCCAGTCTGGTCTACAGAGTGAGTTTCAGGACAGCCAGAACTACACAGAGAAATCCTGTCTCAAAAAATAAAAAAAAAAGGAAGAAGAAGAAAAGAAGTGTTAGAGTTATTTAAAAAATCATCTCTAATTTGATCAACATGTACTTATACATATGTCATCAATTGCTATTGCTCTCAGTCTTTAGTGGATGTTTTATGAGACCTGTGAGGCATGAACTTGATTTGCTATATTAGAGGCTGAGAAAGAAGAAAATCCCATCAGTACAATAATGCACACATCAAAAGAGGTCATGATTCAAAGGCACTCTTATTGTCAGGGTTTCCATAATCAGAGTTAGAAATGATAAAGAAGTCCATTCCAGGATGGTTCAAAGGGACTATTTTGGAATAAATAACTCTTTCACACTAATGGTGTCAAAGAAAAAATAAAGGTATTTATGTATAAGTGTGTACTGTAACAGAATTGCATGCATGAAAAGAAAGTGTATGGGTCAGGGAGTTGAGTAAAGAGTTGCAGGCATAGGGATATTATGTTGAAAAAAAATTGGAAAGTGTTATTAAGGGAGAAGCCAGCATACTGTGTTAAGGACAGCACCTCTTAGGATGGAAGGGAACTATTATGCTGTGAGCGGTGTGGCTTTGCTCCCATCCAAGACACGTGAATGTTTGAATTTATTGTTTTTAAATTATTATTATAATGTGACTTCTAGTGTACTAAAATTGTGGTTTCTGAATCATGGATTAGATTTGCAACATCTCCCAGTACCTTGTTAGAATTCGAAATCCTCTTGTTCTATCCTAGACCTACTAAACTGTGAATTTAGGAGATGGTGATTTAAGAAGCTCTCTAGGTGAATTTAACAGCATCTAAACATTGAAAGATATTATATTAAGCAATGCATTCATTATTTCATTTATTCTCCCCTGTGATTCCATAAAAGAACTATTGTTACTACCCTGCTTTACAAATGAGAAAAGAGGCTGTAACAGGCTTGCTGTTCTGTGCACGGGTAATGAAGCTGGCATTCAAAGATGCTGGGATCCTAACACTTTTCAAACTATAAACCCTGTGTTTTGCTACACCCCATCAGAGCTAGAGGAATAAAAGATGAGTAATTTGAATGAACATTTGCAGTGCCCAACTTGCAAGCCCCTAATATGCAATAGTAATGGATACTCACCACCCTACCCCCCAACGTAAACAAATCAATTACCAACATAGCAAATGTCTTGTTAAGGAAAGACTCTAAGACAGATTTTTTGTTGTTCTTGTTTGGTTAGTTATTTTACCCCTAAATTCAGACTTTTGCTTTTGGTTAGACTACTTTCTCTTTGTGAGTGAGTATGAGAAAGAGAGAGAGAGAGAGAGAGAGAGAGAGAGAGAGAGAGAGAGAGAGAGAGAGAGAGAGAGAGAGAGAAGGAGAAGTTAGATGTAGATATCTGATTTCTTCCTCCCTCCATCACTAGTCAACATATATTCATCTAGACTGGCTTTGGTCAGAATGCTGCAGGGATTCTCAAATCTCTACATCTCCAGAGCTGGGCTTATAGGCATTCACTGCCATGCTTTTTGCGGGTGCTGGAGATCCAAACTTTGATACTCATGTGACAAATACTTTAAAAGGTATCGGCCCCTTAGATTAATTTATTCTTTTTTGTTGGTTTTTCAAGACAGGGTTTCTCTGTGTAACAGCCTGGGATATACTGGAACTCACTTTGTAGACCAAAGAGGCCTCTAACTCACAGAAATCCACCTGTCTCTGCCTCTTGAGTGCTGAGTTTCTATATTTGATATTTTACTTATCAAACAAATCAGATTATGTCACCCATACTATGTCCTTGAACCTAAATTCAGCTTTATTGAGACCCAAGTCACTGTTTACCCTGTCTTCCCACTCTATAGCACTGGTTGTTGTTGCCTCTTATTGAAAACTGTCTTTTCCTTTGGTTTCTAGAATATTCTTCTATTATAGTTTTTTTTTTTTTCTCATGGGTCTCAGTCACCTGTGTAATTTTCTTGGAGACCTGTTCTCTCTTCTTTTAAATCTCCTTTATAATTCGCTTTCACCCTTATCTTTCAATTCATTTTTTTAATTTATCCAAAACTACAGAAATAAATCTTTCAAATGGCATACAAATTAGTTACATCAACTGTATTAACTTGGAATACATAGCTATCTCAAATTCAGTATGTCCAAATGAAAGAAAAAACTTTTTCCACCTTTGTTCTGCCTTCTCTAGCTTATTCAAAAATAACATCTATTTCTCAGGGTATAAGATGATATTCTTGTGATTTTTCTCAACACTGCTACTCAACAGTACTTCAGCATTAGCAACCATTAGTTCCTAACTGGACTAGTATAGATGTCCTGAAATGTAATGAATCCCTCCTACTTGTGATTTAGTTCTCAATATTACAATCAGGATTCTTTCTGAAATTAAAATATCATATAATTGGATGTTGGAAAGCTGTTTCAATGGAGTGTGTAGGCACTTATGCCCCAAGCCTGATGACCTGAGTTCAATACCCAGTAACTTCATCTAAGTCAAATAAGGAATTGGCTCTACAAAGTTGTCTTCTGAACTGCACTCACACTAATACTAATAAATAAAAATTTAAAATTATTCCAGTTAATTGCCCTCATGTCTTATAAAAAATAAAGAAATAAACAGGCTAGTTCTTTTTTGTTTGTATGGATACTACCTTATTTTGTGGCACCTTATGACATAAAATAATTTATGTCAATTATTTCAATAGCCTCCTGAATTCCTGTCTCTTTAGTTTCTATGCTCCTTCCTCAGACCCCCAAAATCCAGGCTCTAAATTGTTATCAAAAAGAATTTATGGAAATACAAGTTAGATCATGTTATGTCATCTTCCAAAAATACTTAAATTTCTATTGTTCCAACAATAAAATATGCATTAATAAAATAGTCTTTGTCTCTCCATCAAATCATTTGTCTCCAATGTTTTTAGATTTCTATCTATTTCATAATACCTACCATACATATAACCTCTGTTGCCACATTGTCTACAGCAATCACATTTCATACATCACTATTGGGGCTTTAGTCTCTTTGAAGAGGTCCCTTATCCCTTATTCTTCTCTCTTTCACTATTGCCTTTACCCATAATCTTCCAATTAATCCATGTTTACCATTTAGATGATGTCTATATTTTAGGAACTGGCTATTATTGAAATTATTGGAAGAATTTCTTTCATACACTGATGCCCCTACTAATGTGTTTTAACACACAGTAAATAACAATGTCCTTTTTTGGTTTATGCATTCTTATCGATCATTCATCAGTAAGCATCTTGAATGAGCAGTTATCCTGTTAAGTGTGTCTCAGTATTCATTTGCTAAGTAGCTAAGTGAATAAGGACAAGTAGATGCTCATATAGCACTGAACTAGTACTCTGTCTATAAACATTTCATTGGACCATTTTGAGAACTGAGTCAATAAATTGAATGATCATATTTTGTAAAAACAAAACAAAAAATAATATAGGAAGGATTTGTTCAATCCAATATTGAAATAAGCGTCACATAAGAACTTAAATTCATACCGACCATACAGATTTGCATTAACATGTTCATTATGTACATGTATGTATTTTTACTTTTTAAAATATGCTATCGAAAGCAGCAAATACAATAGTCTTCTAAAATTTCACTGTGGTACTATTCCACAGTGACCAGTTTCTTTCTGTTCTCTGGAGGAAAGTGGCCTAATTTCGGTTAAGTTTAGAATTTAGAGCAAACAGAGACAGTTTATATAGGGAATCAAAAGCATTTCCAATCTGCCCTACCAAACTCTCAGTTTTGACATTTCTCTTTTATTATTTGTTCTTTTTCTTCTTGGACACCCAAATTTGATGTTACCATTCTTTTCTTCATCTTTTAAAATCATTGAAACATTTCTGCCATGAATATTGCAGAATGAAGGAATGTCAGCCATGGCATGGAAGGAATAGGAGACTCTATAACTGGGGGAAATAGAATGTCCTGGAGACTTTTAGATAATTCTGTGAGGACTATTGAGTGCTGTGAGAGTGGGAGCAGTCATTTTCTGGGATGGATTACCATGATAACTTATAGGCTCTGTTTTCATTCAAAACTCTGTACTGATGTTAACCACGTCATCACAAAAATTAACACTTGGAAATTGTGGTAAAAAAATAGTTTAAGAGTTTAGTTTGAGTGGCTAGAGAGATATCTTAGTGGGTAAAATTTATTCCACAAGTTTGAGCACATGTGCTAAAGATCCCTAGCACCCAAGGAAAATGTAGAACACATACGAAATCCCAGTGCTGGCAAATGGAGGCAGATCCTGGGGTTTTACTGACAAACCACCAGAGGAAAAACATCTAGTGACCCTACCTCAAGGAAATAAGTCAGAGAATGATAAAAGAAGAAATTGAAGTCCTTCTTTGTCCTCCATGTGCTTAAGCACACACATCCACCCACCCATCCACACCCATACCCACACCCACCCACTCACCCCCACACCCACATTAAATGAGTTGAGATTAAATAAACAATATCTACACTTTGATGTTTTGTTCAGCATACTTGATTCAATAAGCTAAATTAAAGACAATTCTTGATTTTTTTATGATGTACCAGTGGAGAGGAGGTTTCATTAACTGACATTCCTTAGGACCTGGACTTTGCTCACCAAATCCATAGGCATATCATGGAAGATTGGATGACTGGCCCATGCCTCAGGTAGCACAGGGATGCAGCAGTAGTTGTAACATAGCTTGGAACTACAATAGTGATACTCTGGACACTCACTTGTCACTCTGCTGAAAATCATTTTCTTCCCTGTTGATTGTTCTCTCTGTAGTTGTTTTAAATCTCCTATTCATTTGTAAGTTTTCTTTTCTCAAAGCAACATCCAATGTTGTATTCTGCTGTGCTGAAATGCTATAAATTTGTGAAACGTGATTGTGTCCCAATTACTTCTATGTAATGGCTCCAGCAATGGAGTTTCCTCCAGTTTTTGCCAGCACAGCTATCCTGCTGATGTAAATATAAAAGGATATAACTGATGACACCAAAGGATCCTTGTGTTTATCTGAACAATCAACGAGTAAGCATAAATTATGAATAAACAAAATGTTTTGTGTGTAATCATGACTCTAAAACTGGAGTATTTTTTCAAATGCCTTGTATAGTCTGTAAGAAAAATAACAAAAGGCTATCTAAATTAAAAAAATTCATATGAATATTTATAATTCTTAAATATCTATAGACCCCAAGAGGTCGAGAGTCTTTCTTTGAAATCCTCTGTGGGGGAAATGAGGTTCTAAATTATGAAAATAAAAGACACAATAGGAATCCTTATTCAAAAGCAATTCACACATGGCATGGCTTTATAACATGTCCGAAATTCTCGTTGGAAATGGAATTCATAGAGAGTTGCAAGTTTCTTTTCATTTGCTGTTTTCCTTACCACCAGTATCTTGAGATTGCATTGAGTGCATGGGAAACATGCTTCTGAGTATACTTTGCAAAGAAGTAGCTTCGCACTAAATATCTTTTTAAATGATTCATTTTTAACATGATCATATTGTTCTCAGAGATTTTTAATCATAATAATTCAAGCATTTGACTCATTTATTTCTCAGAAAATATTTTTTAAAGCTAAATATCACAATAAAATGTAGATTCTAAAAATATGGTTTTTTGTAAAACCAAAAAGCATAAAAGTAGGTGTGGATAAGTCTTTTTTTTAAATTGTCAGTAGTACAAACAAATGTTGTTGCTCATAATTTGCAGGGCTTGAGGGCTTGCCATATTTAAATGTGTGACCTGTTTTAAGTATTTGGGTCAAAGAAAAGGGGAGTACCAATTTTTAAAGTGACATAAACAGTCAGCAAAGTGAAATTAGAGTTGAGTACAGTAGAAAAGTGAAGAAGGCTGTTTTAAAGTCCAGAGGCAGGATACTGAGACTTTAGTTATGATTATGTGACCACTGTTTGCTCTTCTCACCCTGGATCAGTGACTAGAAAGCAAAGGCCACTACAGCTAACTATTAATGGGGTTGTAGAAGCAAGATTTCCATTTTTGCACATCTAGTTACAAGTAGCTGTATGACCTTGCACTGTTAAATTCTCTCCCCTTCAGTTCCTATCTGGACAATATACTCAAGAGAAATATCGATGCACTAAAGTTGTTGTGAGAAGTAAATGCATTAATGTCTTGCATGTGATCAGTAAAGAACATATAGCAAGCACTCAGATCAGACATTATTAGCATTGCCTTATTAAACCACATATACTCTATCCCCTTGTTATGGATCAACATTAAAATTAAATATTTGAGAAAGCCAATTGGCTGACTAGCAGTTGGTAATTTATATAGATGCTCACCATCATTAACCACGCCCTCACTTTTTTCTTTATAACACCTTACTGAATGCTATGTGAGATGTAAGAAGATATTTCATTTTGCATAGTCCTCCACCATGTACTTAAGAATAAAACACACTTTTCTTCATTCATAAATGTATTCAATTTATTGTGCATTAACCAAAAATAATATGGTTAAGATTAGCAAATAGCAATGTGATCTATAATCAGGAGAGAAATGTGAGTCTCCAGTCAACCACTTACAACCCCTCTCAGGCATATATTGTAAATAATGAAGATTGTTCATCTCAATAGTTAATGACAGTGTTAATATTTACAAGAGTCAAAACTTGTAGAATAAAGGATTTTCTACAGATATTAGTTAAGGGCATGAATTATTTGGAGGATGATATTTACATTCCTCACAATGAAGTTTGACATACCATTTCTTTGCACTAAGTCACATGCATGTGATAGATAAATTTCTTCCATCACACCAATTAAGATGGCAAAAATTGGTTACTTCATTTTTGTATGATCAAATTAAATTTCTCCTGTACCTTCTTTAATCTTAAGTCACTTAATATACTTTTATCAGAGAATCTTAGTAAAGTTCTGTAACTTTTCAGGTTTACCCTTTATTTTTAGGAATTTTTGGAACTCTCCTTTCTCTGAGACCAGTAATCTTAGAGTTTTATTTTGGTTTCACAGTATTAGGACTTGTTTCTAATGTTTTGTCAGAGATATACCCAGCTTGGTTTTGTAGTTCTAGAATTTTTGGTTCCAGAATGTCTGTGTCCCGGTCACCACACACTGGCAAGACGGAAACCTTGTTTCTCCAACCTTCCATCACCTAACGTGCCCACACATGTTGGTGGTACATGAGGTGGAGACTGTTAGAGGGCTACAGACTTTGTGAAACTCCCTATAGGTCTGACCTTGTGTCCAGCAGTAGTGCTCAATAGCTCTGACATCCTTCTCTACTCTAGGATCTTTAAGGGCACATTATATTCCTCGTTAGATGAATTAGAATGCTTATATGTGGGAGTACACCCTCAACACAGCACCCATATTTCACATATCCACAACTTTCTCAAATTCCCCCTCTTTATTATGTCTTGATAGACAGAGCTGGCAATCTCAATGTTGTACTGTACCTGGTGTTTAGGTTACATTTATGCCAACAAAATGTTATTTATGTTAGTGGCACAAATAATTAGTTTTGTAACTCAGATTATCTGCATTTTTAAATGACTCTAAGGCTGTGAGAAAGTAAGGATCTGTCCCTTACTTGATAAAGGTGGAGCTAAAGGCATGAGTCTAATCTCAAAAAATACTCCTCGTTAAACTAAATGTGTCACAAAATCAAATCGAAAGTCTTAAACCTGAAAATAAATGATTGGTAGAAATTGGGGTGGGGGGTTGACTGGGACAGAAAGGGGATGAGAGAAGGTGGAAAGAAAGAGTAAACAGAATGTAATATGTAATATGTACAACTATAAAATTGTCTGAGAACAAATTGATCAATAAAATATGTGTATGTGCATGCTTATGTGGGTGTTTCTGATGATAGTACCTTTAGGAGCTAGAGCTACTTCTTTAATGTTATGATTCTTCAATATTACTCAGAGTTCTAATGTGTAGTTCAGAGATGAAAGGTCTATTTTTTTATTTTCTATACATTTGTGAGGGGTAAATATGGAATAAGGAATCAAGCATATAGTATACCATTAACAAATGGCTTTACTGTTTCCCAGACTTATAATAAATGTTTCTCATTTAGCACATCATCAGTTATTTCCTTGCTTGTTAAAGTATTGCCTTGTACTAATTATCATTTATAGTTTCCTCTTTATATTCATGCACAATATAATTTATGAAGTATTTCTCCCCAAACCTCTTGTGTCTGTTTTATACATACCTAATAAGGCATAGTTTTATACAAAAAAAAAAATGAGTTCTATCTCAAGATAAATCTTAAAGTGAGAAATGAGTTCCTTCTGTTTTCCAGGCACAAGTTTCTTTGTAGGAAGTAGGTCAAGAAATATTGAACATGGGAAAGTAAAAAGAGCTCTTTAGTTTGGGATTGTCTAAATCTGGCCTAGAATCCATGCTTAGCATTTTCTCACATCTTTGTTGTTGTTGTTGTTGTTGTTGTACTCTCCTGAATGAACATATGGGTAGTCTTGAGATTGTTCTTAATTTGCTCCCATCTTCTGCATGCAGTCCATTCTCAGATAAGAAAGACAAGTTGTAGCAGATATTTCAGAAGACAACACATACATTATTCCCCAAACTAAGTGAATGTGCATCTTACTTATTCAATTAAGTTAAGCGGAGATGCTGGGGTTTGCTGAAATGAATGTCACTATTTCTGTCTATATTTTAAAAAACATTTAAAAATATAAAACTAAGTGGGCTAATGGAAAGCAGACTCCCTTGTGGGAACACCTGCAAAGGTCTTCCATTCCTATTCTCCCTCCTCCATCCCCTCTAAGTTATTGGAAGCCCCTTCCCCTGGTGGTTTCCAGATTTAGATTAGCTGTGGGGTGATTGGGGTGGTGAGGAGAGGCGGTATTTACCATAAAGAAGTGCAGGTGTTAAACATAATCTATTCTTTCTACTTCTTTACTTAAACAAATCACAAGATCCTAATCTTCTATTCATAGATAAATATTTAAAGGATTGTTCTTGTAGAGTGTGCTCACACTTACAGTCAAGCTCAAATGCCTGTGTGGGTGCTTTTTCCTCAGTTTGAGAGCAGGAAAAAGTCAGTGACTAGATTATTCCTTGAAAATAATCCTGACAAGCACCTTATCATTGTTTGCAGAGTGTTGGTAATGCCAAGCCCTTCAGTCTTCACTCTGAAAGGAATTAGTATTTTATTGGAGTAGAAACTAGAAGCAGTAAGATGTCTCGCACATTTTTGCCTTCTGTTGCTGTCAGTCTTCTGTCTTGTCACACATTCTTGTTCATTTGTTCTTTTATTGTTCTGCAAATACCTTAATGATTCTAATGGGAAAGTTGAACAGTACAGAAGAACTACAGGTTAAAACTGAGAAGAAAAAAATGCAGGAATTTTATGATTTCTAGTTAATGAAGCAATTGAACAATTTTTGAACAATTGAACAACTAATTTCCTAGAGTCTGGTGCACAGAATCATCATAGATGTCCCAAAATGGCCATTTTTATTTTATACATGCAGAGATGTTATTTAGAATTTCTGGGTACTAAGGGAATTTGCACAATTCTCAAGCTCCATCCAATCTGCAGTTTCCAAGTGGAAACACACCAAGAACTTAGTTCATTAATGTAAGTTTTAGACAACATAATAAGAATAATACCTGTACCTTAAGATAAGAATGTTAAAAGAATAAAAATAATTACCCACAAACCTCTTAAAAACTCAAATTATAGCACCAATAAGCAGAATGAACCTAATAAACATCTAACCTTAATTTACTTCCATGAGAACTAGTATCTTTCTCTTATGAGCTTTTTTAAAAGGTAAATCAGTAGTTCTTATAGCTGTGATCATTAGTATTGTTTGCTTCTTCAGCTTTCCAAGGCATCCACATCTGTGTTGAGATTTAATTTTCTTTCCCGTCTACCAACTCAGAAGCGACACAAAAGGAAGAGAACAACAGTGACTTTATGCATGACATTGAAATCTATTCATGCTACTGAACAAAAGGGCTACAAATTGGAATGACTGAAATTATCTACCTCTCTTTTGTGTTACATTTGGGGACTATCAATGAAATTTAAATGATACAGTCAAATGGAAAGTTTGAACAGGAACTCTATATTGAAAATATGACAAAAGAGATAGGCCAAATCGTAGTAGGCTGTTCAGAGAACTCTATCTAATAATTTCTATTTTTTTTCTCAGAAAAGACTTCCAAAATACCTGGAAGCCCACCTTACATTTCATTTTGTAGCCATGTAGCAGAGATTTATTTTACAATTGTGTCATTTTGAGTTTATAGTATGAGAGGCATAGAGGCAATAATCGAAAGAGCAAAAGCCCTACAGTCAGAGAAACTTACATTTACCAGTTGTGTGGCCATTAACAAATAACCAGTATTTTTTTAACTAGAGATTTCTAGTCTACATAATGGGGGAGGGAAGAAGAATATCTTCCATAGAAATAGCCACTAGTGCAAAGTTCATACTACATATGCAATTCTTATCATAAATGATGATAATCTTGTGCCTTCCATCAAAAACAGAGTAGTTGCATATGACTATCGATTGATATTTTTTTCTTTATTTTTTCTTTTTGTTTTTTTGAGACAAGGTTTCTCTGTGTATCCCTGGTTCTCCTGTAGGCCAGGGTGGCGTTGAACTCAGAGATCCACTTGCCTCTATCTCCTGAGTGCTGGTATTAGAGATGTGCACCATTACCACCTGGAGCAATTTGTAAATTTTCAAAACTAAGTATCTATAACAACAGAGATTGTGTGGGATTTTAAGGTAGTGTTATTAGCTGTGATTCAACAATAATGCAAAATTATTTTTACTTATATAAGATAATCTTTTATTGCTATGATAACATTTTGATTGAATTATTGCTTATTTCTAGAATTTTATTTGATCGTTTTATAGATTCTATAGCTACGCTGAAACTTACTATCTGTTTATGCAACTGTAATGCAATCATCTTCAATAACACAATATTTTGCCCTTTTCCGATAGCTACATTAAATGACTTATATACTATAACAATGCTTTATTTAAAAGAAAACATTGAAAACTGCTTATTTGTCCATCAATTGATTTATGTAGTGTGTATGCATGTGCTCAGGTGGATGTTATATTACAACTTGCAAGAGTCATTTCTTTTTTCTTGTACCATATGGGTACGAAGGATTAAACTCAGTTCTTGAGTTTACTCACTGAGTGGTCTTAGCAGCCCTGAATACACTTATTTATTCCTATGGTGGTCAAATATTACATTACTTTCCTCCATAGAGGCTCAAACAAAAGTTTGAGCATAGAGAGGTAGATGGTTTGAGAATGTAGATGCAAAATTAGTTGTGAGACAAAGTGGCAAAAGTTGCTCAAGAACAGTGAAATATCTACCCTGATTGAGCTCTAGACCAACACTAAACAGAAAGAAATATGTTGGAGGATATTTGATCACACTGTGAACCCCGAGTTTGCATTTGCATTAATTAAAACAATTAACTTTGGGTCAGGAGGCTGAATCAGCAACTGGTAGACAGAAAATAATCATAGAGCATCAGAGGGCATCTGAAAGAGATAGAGAGACATACCAGAAGTGGTTGGGATGGATTTTGAGTGGCGTGGCTTTTGTTGTTTTGGAAAAGTTGAAGGACAGGCTTTTTGGGAGATGTCAGCAATGAGAGAAGGTTAGCTAGTTGCTACTCAACTGCTCTGAACTAGCAGATTTTCACCCTAGCCTTTGAATCACCAGTCTTATTTATAAATAAAATGATAGAGATTTAGTTAAAGTTACCTTTGGCGGCAGCAACAGAGCTGGTGCCTACAGGAACAAAATTCCTGTCAGGCTGTGACCTGAGTGGCTGGGCTGCTGGCAGAGAACTCCTACTTGGCCGTAACTGTGAAATCTCAATTGCTGGTTGAAATAATAGTAGAATAAGGTGCAGCCACTGTGCCTAAGTTAAAACAACAGAAAAATAATGTTATTAAGAGAAAATAAAAGTAAACTTTCATTTGTTGTCTTTCTTACTTAGTTGATATTTATGGTAAACGTTTCCCTTCATATTCCTTGCAGAGAAACTTACCATTCTATTCACGGACTCAAACTTATTTCTAAATCCTTTTTTATCTCCTCATAATGATGCCTGTGAGATTGTTGGAGGTTCATACTAACGCAAAATGATGAGATATAACGTAAATTTTACTGAGAAAATAAGGTGAAAATTTCATGCATTAATTATTACCTTCTCTTGCATGTATGCATTAATATTTGCCTTCTTTGGCAAACCACAGGGACTTAGAAATTTACAATTTCAAATACCCTCCATATTATGTTACAATGCAAAACAAAATGTAAAAATAGTAGTTTTAACAATAGAAACATTAAAAAGAACACTAATATATATTCATATTTTGACATTCAACTGCCTTTGGCATTTTGCATTAAAATTTTTGTTGTATAGAAAAATTACAGGGAGACTGTCTTTAAATACATATATATCGACAGGGCCTTCTTGTTATAAACATATCATATGCAAACTGAATGACATCAATGACAAGTTAATGTGATTATTGATATTAAGTCTAAAAGTTTTGTGCTGCCAATCTTTTTTATAAAACAAGGGAAGCCACTATGCACCAATTTCCTTTTCTATGGAGGAATGCCCACACTCTCCTTCAGGATTTGTCTTCATGTATGTTTTACTAAATGAAATTTGCATTTTATTCTTTACCACAGTTCCCATCACAGACACAGTCAGTGAATTTTAGCAAGAAACCCAACAAAGCTTACAAGTTTCTTGGTGCTAATGATATTTTTTTTTCTCATTAAGTCTGAGTCTAATGAAACCAAACAGAAGGTTCTGCTTGGATTCCTTGGTCGCCCCTATCTGTGCTGTGGATTGTTATAATTGGCATGAATTAAAGTTCTTATTATCATTGATAGTAGCCCAGAGACAATTCCAATTTGGATTTAAATGGCCCTATGCAGACAAAGATAACTGAACAAACCAAAACAGCCTCTTGTGTTTATGCCAGGTAAATACCAATTAAGTGTTAGAAATGCCATCAATTTTTTTCCTATGTAGTTTCAGGTTAAGGGATATTTTAGTCCCTTGAGGTTGCAGACAGAGTGTTATACAACCTCACAAGAAAAAGTAAAATATATGCCTATCTGAAAGTAAGATTGAAAAACTTAGGAAATAAATAAAATTGAGTGTACTAAAACATAACAAACTCTATTACTTAGATGTTATATTAATTAGAGCTTGGTCAAGTGTGGAATTCATTTTGAAGGCTCAGGTTGTTTTATGGTTTAAAATGAATTTTTAAGGAAAGTGAGGACAAACTGTAGTTAAACTTTAGGAAATAACTAGAACCAGGCAAATGCAATGTCCCAGAATTGTCTGTCACATCTTTTTCTCTCTGGGCTATTTTATTTCAATTTTAGAATTTCTCCTGTGTTCAGAGGAAAAAATAGTGATTTTTCTAGCATTCTGCTATTCTTGTAATTCATAAGTGATACATTCAGTGAGAATTTGACCCGTCTACATATCAGGTCTGAATTCTCAAATTATTAAAAGCATGTATGTGTATATATACATGAATATATATATGCATAGGTATACATAAACATAGAAATGTACCCATATGTTTTAATTTAATGTAGTCAGTGTAAACTATGCTAAAGTTCTGTATAATTTCATTTCTATTAATTTTATGAATATTTTATCTTTAATCTTTTATGTACTAATATTTGCATGG
Organism: Peromyscus eremicus; assembly: GCF_949786415.1. Lineage (NCBI taxonomy): Eukaryota > Metazoa > Chordata > Mammalia > Rodentia > Cricetidae > Peromyscus > Peromyscus eremicus. The sequence goes on from NC_081439.1 coordinate 39,721,179, forward strand.
GAGTATTGTGGGAATGACTTTGGGTGTTTGTAAGAGTAAGTAGGGCAGACATCTAACAGTGCACATGTGGAGGCCAGACAACTGCATTGTGCAATCAGTTTTCTCCTTCTGCCCTTACATGAGTTCCGGGGATCAAATGGAGATCATCAAGCTTGAGAAGTATGCATCTTTACTTGCTGAGCTATCTCACTGATCTCCTCATTTGTTAAATCTGCCTTGGGATACTAGGAACCAAATCTGGGAACATTCATATGCTATACAAATGCTCTGCAACCAAGCTATTTTCCCAGTCAATGAGTTAGATTTCATGCATAATTTTTGAAAAGGAAATTAAAATTATATAGCAAAAGTTATGGAAGTGATTATTTACCTAGATTAATATAATTTATTAAAATAATTCTTAATATAATCATCTCTACATCCACATTGAAGTCTACAATTATCCTTCCAACTTTTAGATCTTTAAATTACATCACTGATTTTCCTGATACTCTAGTTAGCAGATTGTGAGACATCTCAGCCTCCTAAATCCCATGGAACAACAATACTTCATAATATAGTTCTTTATCATCTACGCCCATATCTCACTATTATTTTGCCTATAAATATTTCTCCTAAATGTGAGATTATTAAACAAGTTAAAATTGTAAGTTTTAGCATTTTCTTTTTATATGCTTTACTATAAAATATCTTTTCAAATTAGAAAGAAAATTACATGCCCAAATGAACCAGACCCAAAGTCTACACATCTCAATGAACTTCTATATAATTTGAAAAGTGATTCTGAATCTGTGGATCATAAGACTGGATTTTACACTTTCACTATCAAATATATTTTATACACTTATCCACTACTAAAATAAAAAATGCCATGACAGAATTAGAACTAGAAAACAATTAGCTTCATAACCTCTTTCATAACTCATGAATAAAGACAGATTTTAATTTCCTTGGGGCTATGCAAGGCAATATATTTACATGAATTGTGTTTTAAAATCCCTGGAAAACTCCAGTTATCATTTTAAATGACTAAATTGGGAATGTCATTAATTGTGTAATGCAGGTAAAATAAGGGAGAAAGAAAAGGAAACATGAAAGTCACATTGTTGTGTCTCTTGATACCAATACCAATCTTTTCTCTAGGTTTTAAATTTGGATAATAATTTATCTTGGAAATTCACTGGCACCAGCATTTTATTAAGCTTTATGACCAATAATGCATTTTTTGCTTTATCTTGTATCACACTGACTCTAATTCATTTAATTTTTACTTTGACTCCACAGTTACTTTGACTCGCAGTTACTCAATAGTGAAAGATCTCCATACAGACTATTTTTTTATCCCTAAAGAACATTCTTTTCTAGAAATTTTATGTCTTAATCAATGAATACTTGTCTAAATTTAGCACTCAAGTTAGCACACACCTTTTTTTCCCTTTTATATTACTTTACCAATCAATAGTCTTCTTTTAGCAAGTATTGGTTCTTTTTACTGATCTTTGCTGAACTGGTTATTTTTTAGCCAATTTTACATTGTATTTTAAAGATCCCCTTTCTTCCATGCTGTGAATTTACTGTGCCTATACAGAAATGAATGATTCATTTCGTCTATGGAATGGGCTTTTTTATATGCTGTTAGAATGATCAGTGCCATATTTGAATGATCCTTTTATGAGTTCCTTTAACTAAGCAAAAGTAGATGAGTGACTAGGGCATACAAAGTTTGAAGCAGTCAGTTAAATCTTGATGAGACTTAATTGTACAACATTATGTCGATATTTAACATGAAAGGATGTCAGACAAAACAAACAAACAAACAAGCAAACAAAAAATAAAACAAACCTAACAAACCCAAAACAAAAAATCACGTGCTATTCTCAGAAAAAAAAAGAAGTACAATTAGCTATAAGAAACTGCATCTATACATATTGCCACACAGGAAGCTCAAAATAGAAATGCCTAGTCTCTGACAGCTGAAGAGCAATTCCTGAGAGAAAAGAGGAAAAAAATACTATTTTCCATGTGACTATGGAATCTCAGCTTTTTCTGGCATCACTTTAGATTGTATACCTATGTTTCTTTCCAACTTGAGGTATTGAATGTAGACCATGAGAAGAAAAACACATTGGGAATAGAGACAAAAGCCAGAATGTCTCTGAATCCAGCATTTAAATAGAGCAGAGGCAAAGCAAAACACACACACACACACACACACACACACACACACACACACACACACACACCCAAGTGGGTCATGTGTTGTTAAATAAAATTCTCTTTATAAAAGGTAAAACATGGTTCATTGATATTGTAAAATTCAGCATAATTCCTTTATTTTTCATCCAATATTTTTAAGCCATGTAGTCTTCTGAGACTTTATTAAAGTCTATTATTAAAAATAAATTTATAAATTTATATATTATTTATATAAAGATTGGCAACTCTCAAAATATACACATAAACTTTTGTTTTTTATATTTGAAAGGTTCGTCTCATAGTCCCATAAAGTATAACCCCCACAAATCACAAGATAATAATGATAGTGTTTCCTTTTTTCCTTTTTTCTTTTTTTGACTTTATTATGTATACAATGTTCTGCCTGCATGTGTGCCTGCACATCAAAAGGGGATACCAGATCTCAGTACAGATAGTTGTGAGCCACCATGTGGTTGCTGGGAATTGAACTCAGGACCTCTGGAAGAGCAACCAGTGCTCTTAACTGCTGAGCCATCTCTCTAGCTCCATGATAATGTTTTCAATATATTTTTGTTTAGGTTATATCTAGGCTGTGAAGGTAATGATTCATTTAATCCCCACTAGATTATATCCACTTGATAGATAATGAAATGAAAAAAGAGAAAACCCATAAATAATTCAATAAACTTTAACTAGCATGTTCCAAGGCTATATTTTGCATGCAGGTTACAGTGCCCTAGATCATATATGCCCAGCATGGATGCTGTACAGGCCACTTAGAATAAAGGCTAGAAACAAAACCCAGATGATAAATATAATTTTAGATCTGCAGAAGTAGGGAGATGTTGTGGTTACCAAAATCCTTTTGGTATTCAGTGCAAGATATTAAATTCCAGATAATTAAGTGATTAATTAAAACCCATAGAGATAGTGTTAAATGCAGGATTCAAGTGAAAACATTAGTTTAATACTCCTAACAAAGCTCAGTCAATATTCTTGAAGTTCTTACTTTACAAGTGTAAGGAACATGTAAGACCGGGGTTGTTCACCCTAGTCTGAATCAAGAGTGATTATTCCTCCCCCATAACTGGGGTTTGTGCTCGCTACAACAAGAAAAGTAATACAAGTGGAAATGCATAGCAGAGAGATGATTTAAACCAAGGTAAACTGTTTCAAATACAGTTCCACTATAGAACTGTAACTCAAGAAAAACTATCTTTTATAATCTGTTTAGGAAACAACGTGATTGAAGTTGGGAATTCCTGGTATCTTCAGTTTACAAGTAGTACACATCCTGAAGATTTTATTTTATAATCAGTGTATTTTATAATAAAAAAGTAATGTTTACAATAACTGTAATCCATGCAATTATGCATATGAGAATGTAAAAATTGTATTCACATATATAGAAAGTTTACACTTAAAATATTGTTTGAAATTTCTATTTACATATACAAATGAACATATTAATAAACAAAACGTACAAACGTGGGGATATATGTATATATAGTCAAAATTTATGTTAAACATAGAGGAAAAACTCTTTGCCAATTTGTCTTGAGGTCATTCTATAGTGATGATGTTTTAGAATTGCATTTCTAATTTGTAAAAATAAACTTAAGTACAGCTGTAAATCAGGACAATTCCTCCCAAACTTAACTCTTGTAATTGGCATATGTGATAGAGAGATCTAGATTTTCACTGTAATTTCTATGTCCTCTGTAATTTTAAGTTTTATTTTTCCACAAGGTTTTTCAGTCATACCTAGGTGAAGCTAGTTCAGGAGCTTTTAAGTTTTTGTAGTGTTAGACCCCAAGGACTCACACATGGTACTAGACAGGGACTTTAAAAATTTTCTAACTAATAGGCTACCCTAAATTCACATTTATTTATATTTTTAATCAAGATATAGATAGTTTATAACCTTTACCACAAAGGGAAGTATCTTTAATTGATATTAGAAAAGACAGAAATTTCTTTCCATCCAATTTCATAATATACTTGATAAAAAGATGAAGCTTTTTATGAATCTTAAAAGAATTTGACATTAACCACTTGTCATCAGTAGTAGCAACTTATGCTGAATTTGAATTGATTATGTGGCTTCAGACTTTCTCTGATGCACAGATTGGATCCTCTGTTGTCTTTAGAAACTGATTAGCTCTCACATTGCTTTCATCCTTTGATTAGCTCCCAGGAATTCCTTTGTACTCTTGGTAATGATTTTTTGAACTCTGTCCTCAAGAGCTAAGTCTAATGTTCTTTCCTTGGCTGCAAAACCTCCCCTGTTTATGTTGGAAAAATGTTTGGCTTTTACTCTATTTATACTTCTTGGCTTGATCTCTTATAAGCACTGGCTCAGGACTTCCATATTTGGTGAAGTGAAAATGAATGATTACTTGTAAGTGTATTTCTGCTTTGTTTTCGGTTTTCAATACAAGGTTTAAATGAGCAGTCTCAGTATTGGCTTTTGCTATTACAATCCACTGCATTTCCTTAGAACTTGCTTGCTGTTCACCTATTTTCTAAATCAAGTTTTGCCTATGTTAACACTTGGCCATGTATAAGAACACTGTGCTTGCTTTAATGTTTAAGCTGTGAATCCTTCATGCAGAGAAAAATCAAGGTAGGCTATAATATACATGTTCAAAGACAGTACTTTTTTAGTTTTAAATACAGTACTTACAAAACATATCACTTTATTTTAAATTTAGTAATGGAATATGACCCTCCCATTCCTAAAGGAAGAAGCTATATGCAGTCCTCTGTTTATTGGCTTTGATTCACGTAGAAATATTTACTATTCAACTGCTATGCTCATCAGATTTATAAGAGAATGCTCTTTAAAAATGTATATTTATTTCTTTTAGATAGTTAATAGTATGATTCCTTATGCCTATTTCAACTTCATGTGTCTCTACACTTGGGAACAGAGCCTACTTGAAGTTTAATCTCCCGCTGCCCAAACTAGAAAGAGCCAGAAGGAATGAAAAGTCTTCATTCTTAAGAGCCTTGGCTCAGAGCTGGCTTTGGTGTAACATGCCTCCCATCATAGTGCTCTGGCCACTGATGCACAGACCTATTACTGCAAGTTCCAGACTGGGCTACATAGAGAGTATAGGATTAAATGGAACTCCATAAGATAGCCTTATCTCAAAAAAGCCCTACCTCAAAACTGCCATATTCTCATGCTAACAACACAGAAGCCAGTCACATGATGAAAGAGACTTCAGTGAATCAAGAGGTTTTATCCACCCACAGGTAGGCAGGGCCAATGAGAAAAAGGAAGAAAGATATGAGAAAATAGTGCAATCTACCAAACTGTTCACAGCTTTTCTTGAAAAAAAAATATGGTCAGTACTAGAAATCTGTATTTATATTTTCTTCACACTTAGTCTTTCCTTCCTACTATCCTTGATACAGACATACTACTTTGATACAGAATACCTCACCAAAACAAAACTAAAAGATAATTACTATGGTTCTTCAGAAATTTGGTGTTGCTAAAGAGTTTTGTCTCAGGCTGCATTTCTAGTACATAATTAAGGTCTAGTACTCATGTGGGTTTAATTTGGATTATTTCAAACCTGTTAAAATACCAAGGCAGATGGTGTATTCATTGTCAGCCTGTAAAGTAAAGCCTGTAATCCCAGCATTAGGACTTTATAGTTAGATCCTCTTTTAAAAAATAAATAAAAAGAAAGAAAGCTTAATGAAACAAACAGTGTTTTAATTGGTCTTTTGGGACATGGTCCCCAGAAGTATAAATGAAGAAATAAGGAAAATGTGTCAGGGAAGGGAAAACAGACTAGAAAAAGTTTTCCTCTGTGTCATTCTGGGTTCAGTATCCCACCAGCACCTGCTCCAAGGGGCTTTGTATCTGCAGATTTCTGTTACTTGTTTCTTTTTATTTTACATTGTGACTGCAGCCTCCCATCCACATCCTCCCATCCCAGTCTCTCTTCCCCATCCTCCTCTCCCATCCCCAATCACCTCCTCTTCCTTATTAATAGTTGTTCCTGAAATAAGTAAATTTCTATAACTTCTGGATTGCCATAAAAACTATGTTACTAAACTTGCCTAAGAGTAGAGAAAGGCCAGTACAAAGAAACAGAGGTGTGAATGCTGGTGAGGAGAAAACTTCATTATTCACAGAATTTATTCACTACACATCTAAGTGAACACAGGGAGAGGAGACCAGAGGGTTTTCTATAATTGTTTCTTGACTCTTAATTATAGTGGTAGTTGAGTAAATGAATCTTATGTTTTTTTGTTGTGTTGTATTGTTTTGTTTTGCATTATTTTATTGACACAGAGTGTTACTCTGTGACCAAGCCTGTCCTGCTCTGACTTCAAAGATGCCATGATCTTCCTGCCTCTGCCTCTCAGGTATTGAGATTAGAAGTATGTGCCACTGCATATGGCATATCATATAGTTTTTTTCATATATGTTTGTGTGTATGTGTGTATGCATATGTTATATGGTACCTGTGCTAGATGACTAGTTATCTTATTCTAAAGCATCTCGTTAACATGGCATTGGTAAATAATTGTTGTGTATAAGTGGCTGATTATTTTCTTTGTTTATAAAGAATGAACTTTCAACCCATTAAAAATATATACCATATAAATTCACTTCTATTTTTATAATAGTTAAATATTTTAAGAGTTCAACTGTTTAGTCCAACATGTGGAAATAGTTATTGAATTAACTGTTCTGTCTGTTTTCAAGTATTTAATTTCACCTCCAAATTGCACTGGAAATCTTCAACTAACTTTGATGTATCCTATCATTATTAATATTATTATTTTAATTAATATAAATGATCTTACATATGACATATTACCAGAATATGTTTCAAGTCTTTATATTAATCAATAGTAACTAAATTTTACCCCTAAAATGTGTATTCCCCATGTATATTCATGTTCAAATAATATATTTGGAATCACTTTATAATCCTTATTATATTAGTGAAATATTCTTTATTCATATTATGACTTAGAAAAGATATTATTCTTTGACCACAAGGAAGTGTAATTTTTAAAATTATTATTATTTATTTTTGACATTATAATTACATTTTATTTCCCTTCCTTTACCACCTTTAAGCCAATCCCCCAACATACCCATCCTTGCTCTTCTTCAGATTCATGGTTTCGTTTCTATTAATTATTGATATACATGTATATATTCTTAAATATAACTTGTTCCATCTATATAATGTTACTTGTATGCACGATTTCAGGGCTGATCATTTGGTATTGGATAAGCAATTGGTGTGTCAGAGGAGACTATTTCTCCAGGCTTCAGCTTTATTTTGTTGCCTGTAGAATTGAGGCCTCATGGACTTTTCCCTGTAAGAAGGTGTAATTTATACTACTACTTCATATTTTTTTCTCCCTTTCATTCAACAAGATTTTAAAAATTTTGCATATGTGTAAATGATAAAAAAGAAATGGCACTAATCATTAACATAGCTGACACCTTTATGTTTTCTTGACTCTTAGGAAGTTATTCAGTTTATGAATCACAATGGGAATTTATGATATAACTGAAAACAAACAGTTTTAGACCTTCTCTCTTCCTTTTCTCCACTGTGTATAAAAAATGTGACATATTCATTCTTCATAATTCTGTATGACTGTGATGATTACTGTGATGCAAATGAAAAAAAAAAAATAAGAGCCAGCAAGGTTAAGGTCAATGAGCAGTTAAATAACTTGCCATGGTCACAAATTTGAAGCTGGGCCATTTGAATATATTTAAATACTGAATGTATTCAAACACTAGTCTACATTGTATCCCGTACATGGAATTTTAAAGTAACAAGAATGAACCCTTTGTATCATCTACCATAATGCAATTTTTCTCCGACTTATGACATTTAGTATTTTCTCTTATAGTCTGATAATTCTAATTCATTTTCTACTCAAGTGTGACACTGTTACTTTACTGTTTTTATATCTTGTTTCATGGGAATTTCCGAAGTTATGCATAAAATAGTGTTAGATTCTTGTATTAATTTACATAATGGCTACAATGTGATTTTTATGGACAGGAAATTGTGATTAAAATCTCTGTCCATTGTTTCAATTTGCTAATTTGGCATAAATTTTATTATTAAAAAGCAGTGGGTGAGGGGAATGTTTATTCAACATGATCTAACTTAGCTCTTCATGTTGTTTTTTTTTTTTTTGAGGGGGGGCTTAGTCAATTCTCTACAATAACAAACAAATGACCTACATGAAAAAAGGGAGGAATCAAAGGGTTACACATAATTTATAGCCCTTTATATTGTATTAGGAGGCTTGACAGTTTATCAAAACTATAATTCTTCCAGAAAATTCAAGGCAAATTGCTTTCAAGACATATTCTCTATCTTACCTTTTTTCTGCTTAATAATAATGAAGAGTAGAAATTCTTTAGTCACAGGGTCAAATTTCAGAAGATAAAAGTTGGCCTAGAACTTTGTAGATGTATGATTCAATTACACCATTGAATAAATATTTGATTTGTTTAAACATCTTTGATATGATAATATTTGTTCTTGCATATATCATGTTATATGACAGGCACGATTACATTTAGAGAGGATTTGAATAATTTGGGATGCAAAAATTAAAAGAATAAGGAGTTAAGGAGCTGTGTGTGTGTGTACATGTGCGTGTGTGTATACAAAGCCTTTGTTTATGAAAATATATATGTAAATTAGAAAATGCTAATTGCATATTTACACTAGAAGTTTTGACTCATGAATTATACAGAGAGAAAAGAATAATTTGGAAAATCCTCTCATTTGAACTATATCAAAAACAGTGAAAGTTTTTATTCTAGGGACTCTGAGAACAAAAGTCTAAAGTAAGAAAGTGTATGGCTTATTCAGAGAAAGACATGGTGTATGCACCTACAGAAGACCTGGTAGGTACAAATAAGGCAAGGAATATATGTGACTGCCAATTGGCTTGATAGATTAAATTCAGAAAAATCACTTGAAGTCAGAATGTGAAGAATACTACACACCATTGTAAATAATGTGGTAAATATTTCTTATAGTTGCTTAAGGATATGAGAGTCACTTAGTTGTTAGTCGATGGACAGAAGTGACATTAATCAGTAGGAGACTATAGGTGAATTTATTGAAGGTGAATGATATTGCTAAGCTACTTTATACCTCATCTATGTGGTGGTATAATCTATAGTTAGCTTTGTGAGCTTGAAGTCTATGGTGTAAAACAGATTTCGAATCTCTGTCAATAGGTAGAGGTGGTCATGGTGAGGTTTGACAGTTTCTTTGCTTAGTAAGAATAAACCAAGTGTATGAAACAAAGAAGAGATGGTAATGGGACCCTCACTGAATGCCAAAGTTTCCAAGATGAATGGCACGTAAGTCAGCAAAAAATATTAGGAAGAAATCTTTGTGTTAGAAGGAGAACCATGGCAAAGAACTACATATGTATCAGAAGATTAGAAAGTCTGTGGATTTTTTTTTAGTAATGTCAGTCACTACAAGGTTTTCAGTTACTACTTATTTGCTTATGTCTTCTAAATCTTTACTTGAACTCAAAATTGTCTTTTGATCTTCTGACTGCTATATCCAGTTGTTTACCATACCTATCACTTTTGTTTTGGTCTCAACACACACAAACCTCAGTATCCCCCAAAGTTTACCATCCCCTCATTAACACAGAGCAGGATCCCCTTCTTCCTGGATGTCTACACTCTAATATGATGAACATGAGTATTACTATTGCCCCTCTCTCACTTCCCATCATGTAATTATTCTTATCAATAACATTTCTTCGATTTTTTTCATATAGATACTCACTTTTCAACACCTCTGTAAATCACTAGCTAAGCCACCAACCATCTCTTCTCACATAAATGATTGCTATAATCTACTAATTGGTCTGGTTTCCAGTCTTACCTTTCACAAGAATTCCCCATAGTGTAAAAACTATTTCCAAAATTCCAATATGATATTTTTATTCATGTGCTTAAAATTATACTTGGCTCTCAGTCCTCCCCTAGGTTCAATATTAAAAACTTCAAGCCGGGCAGTGGTGGCGCACGCCTTTAATCCCAGCACTCGGGAGGCAGAGCCAGGCGGATCTCTGTGAGTTCGAGGCCAGCCTGGGCTACCAAAAACTTCAAAAGTTAGTTGTCTGTTAGTTTCCTTGTCCCTCTAATCATCTCTGCCACTTTCATACTTTGCCGTGGAGTTGAATGAACGAGCATTCTTCTCTCTCATGTTCTGCCAGTTACACTTGCTCCTTTTGTTACACAGTTCTTCTTTTATATCCTTTCTGTCTCTCTACCATGAATTAATCTTCAGAGCAAAGCTGATTTCTTACTTCATCAAGGAAGGAGGAAGGGAAACAATAATCAGAATATATTGTATGAAAAAATCTATTTTCAGTAAAAAAGAAAAAAAGCTAAAAAAAGAGTTTTTCTAAAAGAAATTAGATTTGTGGGGTTTGTCACATTATCCACAGAGTGAAAATAGTTGAAACTGTGCACAGTTGAAAGGCAAAGCTGGGACAGTGCCTATGGGCAGCTCATTATCACACTTAAGTGAAAATTTTCTCTCTCAACTGAATAGCAAAACTGCTCACATGTCATGGTAGGTACAGACATTTTGACTCTTAATGTCACCTGAAAAAATCCTGAATATCAACCTGTCTTCCATATCAGCAGAGAAAGGCCACCATTAGACCAAGAAATTAAGTTATAGACCAGCTGTGTTTCTACTTAGAAAGTTGGGGACTTCTGGGATGTATACAGCTTTAACACCTAGTCTACAGCTCCTGTGGAAAATGCTGGGATAAGGTATTAAACACCATAGATACAACAATCAATGGATTCTTTATTTTATAATTTTTTTAAATTTATAATTAATTTAATTTTACATATCAGCTACGGATTCCCCTGTCCTCCCTCCTCTCCCCCTGCCCTCCCCCTAATTCACCTCCCATTCCCACCTCCTCCAGGGCAAGGACTCCCCTGGGGATTCAGCTCAGCCTGGTAGATTCAGTCCAGGCAGGTTCAGTCCCCTCCTCCCTTCACCCAGGCTGAGCAAAATGTCCCAGCATAGGCCCAGGCTCCAAAAAGCCAGCTCATGCACTAAGGACAGGTCCCGGTCCCACTGCCTGGGGGCCTCCCAAACAGTTCAAGCTAATCAACTGTCTCACTTATCCAAAGGGTCTGATCCAGTTCCATGGGGGCTCCTCAGCTACTGGTTCATAGTTCATGAAATGGGGTACGTATATACAATGGAGTACTACTCAGCAGAGAAAAACAATGACATCATGAGGTTAGCAGGCAAATGGATGGATCTAGAAAAAAATCATCCTGAGTGAGGTAACCCAGACTCAGAAAGACAAACATGGTATGTACTCACACATAGGTGGATACTAGATGTAAAACAAAGGATGCTTTATTTTTTTAATATACCCCAAAGCTTCTCCTCCCTCCACTCCACCTAGTACCTCCTTCCATAGATTTAACACACCATCGCACCCTCTGTTTCCTCCAGAAAAGACCAGGTCTCCCAGGAACATAAATTGGACACAAGACAACAAGATACAATAAGACCAGGCACATACCCTCACATCAAGGCCAGGCAAGAAAACCCAGTAGGAGAAAAGGGGTTCCAAGAGCTGGCAAAAGAATCAGAGACACCCAACACTCCCACTGTCAGGAGTCTCACAAAAACACCAAGCCAACAACCACAACATGTATGCAGAGGACCTAGCCCAGACCCTTGCAGGCTCCACAATTGCTGCTTCAGTCTGTGAGCTCCTATAAGTCCTGTTTACATTATTTCAAAGGGCATGCTCTCATAGTACCCTTGAAAACTCTGGTTTCCCACAGTTCCTCCTCCCTTCTTCCATGAGATTCCCCAACTTCCAGGGGAGGGATAAGATGAAGACCTCCAATCTGGGCTCTGTCTGTGCTTAATGTTTGGCTGTGGGTCTCTGCATCTGCTCCCATCAGCTGCCAGAGGAAGCCTCTCTGATGACAACTGGGCTAGGTACCCATCTTAATATAGCAGAATATCATTAGGAACCATTTAATCATTTTTGTTTGTTTGTTTGTTTGTTTGTTTTTGTTTTTGATTTTGTTTTTTGGCTAGTAATGTTTGGTTCTACCCTAGGTCTCTAGGCTACCTAGTCTTCTGTTCCTGGTCATCAAGGCAGTGCCAGGCATGGACTCTCTCTGTCCATGGCACTAGCCACAAATTCGACCAGTTATTGGTTGGCCACTTACACGAGTTCTGTACCATCATTTCCCCAGCACACCTTTCTGACTGGGCAGACTGTAGGTGGAAGGTTTTGTGACTGGGTTGTTGTTCTTGTCCAACCATTGGAAGCCTTGTCTGGTTACAGAAGATGGATGGTTCAGGTTCCATATCCTTCATTATTAGGAGTCCTTCATTAGGGTCACCGTCATAGATTCCAGGAAGTTTCCACTGCACTAGGTTTCCTAAATGCCCTCCAATTCCAGTTGTCTCTCCATGTTCCCTCTCTCTCTCTCTCCTTCTCTCTCTCTCTCTCTCTCTCTCTCTCTCTCTCTCTCTCTCTCTCTCTCCCTCCCTCCCTCCCTCTCTCTCTCTCGGACTCACATCCACCTAACCCCTTCTATTTCCTATTCCCACATGCCCCCAGTCTACCCATAGAATCTATTCTATTTTTTCTTCTCAGAGAAATCCATGCATCTTTCTAGGAGCTCTCCTTGTTACCTGGTCTCTCTAGGTCTGTGGATTGTAGCATGATTACCATTTACTTAACAGCTAATATCCACTTATAAGTGAGTACATGCCATGTTTGTCTTTCTGGATCTGGGTTACACCTCTCAGAATGAATTTTTTCTAGCTGCATCCATTTGCCAGCAAATGTCATGATGTCATTTTTAAAGAGCTGATTAATTCTCCATTGTGTAAATGTACCATATTTTCTTTATCCACTCTTCAGTTGAGGGACATATAAGTTGTTTCTAGTGACCAGCTATTATGAATAAAGATGCAATTAAAATAGTTTAACAAGTGTCCTTGTGGAAGGGTTGAGTGCTCTTTGGGTATATGCCCAAGAGTGGTATAGCTGGGTCTTGAGGTAAGTTAATTCCCAATTTTCTGAGGAACCACCATATTGATTTCCACAGTGACTTTACAAGTTTCTACTCCCACCAGCAATGAAGAATGATCCTTTGCTCCATATACTCATCAGCATGAGCTGTCACTTCTGTTACTGATCTTAGCTATTCTGACAGATGTAACATAGAATCTCAAAGTAGTTTTGATTTGCATTTCTCTGATGGCTAAGGATGTTGAACATTTCTTCAAGTGTTTCTTAGCCATTTAAGATTATCTACTGAGAATTCTCTGCTAAGATCTGTACCCAATTTTTAATTGGATTGTTTGGTTGCTGATGTCTAGTTTCATGAGTCCTTGATATATTTTTGGATATTAGTCCATTAGCTAGCTTGCACATAGAATGTTCTGTTAAACTGAATATGTTATGTATCAATGTTGTAGCATCTGAGAAATACGTTAGTCAGTGGATTCTCAAAAACATTGTTTAGTAAAATGTGAAACCCATTGAAATAATTATTTCCAAATTTCATTAATAAAATACAATGAATGTAAATGACCTTTAACAAAAAAGAAAGAATCAGGACTTTTCAAGTTACTTATTCTTAATATGACAGAACCCTATTTATTTTAAAAATCGGAGGACTTATCAGCAGAACTACACGTAAACATGTATACCTTCTATGTTCCATTCTTTCAGTATGCAGGAGAGAAAAGAGAAGAGAATGACTATCTTCCTCAGAGTTGTTGTTCATCACAAGTAGGAGTCAGTGCATGTTTGCTTTGTAAGCAGTAATGGAACTTTATATATTATTTTCTATTCCTGTTATACAACTTATCAAACATTTAAGACATCGAAACTATATTAATTTAATATCAATCAGATCTGCAGTTCAGAAATCGAAACTGGATCTATGTGAGCTGAGATCAAGGCATCCTCTACACAATGTGAGGAAAAAAAAATCTCTTTCTTTACTGTAGTTCCTAGATATTTCACACATTCCTCATCTCAGACTTCCTTCTACATCCTCAAAACAGCAGATCATAGCCATGTTTTTCCCATGCTGCTATCTCGGGTTTGCCTTGTCAGGCCAAGTAGTTTGTTTTGTTTAAGAGCCCCTGTGACTTTACTTGTCTCACTCGATAATTCTGGATAATCTTCCTATCAAGAATTGGTTGATTATTAAGTCAAATTCCACCCATAACCCAAATTCCCCATTTTTGTGTAACATAATCTATTCAGAGGTATTAGGATTAGGAAGTGGGTGACTTTGGGAGGGAACCACTATTCTGTTTACCATGGGTTAATAGAATTAATATCTGCAGAGGAGGAAAAGGAGAAGTGAAAAGAAAATGTGGACTTCATTAACTTAAACATCTTTACTGAACATCAGATGTAAATATTCTATGCTAAGTGGTAGAAATGTAGTTCTGATCTGGACAGCTACTTTCTTGAAAATGAGAAAGGATATAATGTTATTATGAACAACTTTAGTATGATTATGAGTAGTGAAAATGCATTGCATTGGTTGCAGAGTGAATGGCAAATGAGGGACCTCTTTGACACTACAGTTTTTTCTGTTCTTTGTGTGTAAGTTTAATTAGTTTAGTCATCCTCATTACAAACTGACCACCAATGTCACTTTATGCCCTCTAAATCTAAAATTCTAAGATCAAAGGCTATTACTCAGGTTTAATGGAAGGTGTTTTTTTATACCATTTTTCATTCTAACCTTTTTGACTTGACATTGCTATTTTGTATCATTAATAACATGACAAATCTATTTTCTATGTATGTCCTGAGTTTAGAGCCTTCCTTTATAATGATTCCAAGTATTACATAGTCTTATCTAATATTTACCATTATTTTTCTATAATTCTTATCTCATTATCTCCCCCTCATGTATAATAGGAGTACAAAATAGTCTATAAAATTAATAGTTCTTCCATGTGACTTCGTATTTCTTTTTAAGTGAAATGAAATCATGTCTCCTTGTCATTCTTCACTATGTATATTTCTTAACTACTGATTTTTAACATCCTCTTGTATGCCTAACTTTTATATTGTTTTGCATAAATGATAAGTATTTTTAATTAATATATTAACCAACACACATGCCAAATATAAACATTCTCCAGCACAAACAAGATCATTAGAGAAGTGGGTTAATCAGTAGGAGGAAGAAACAAGAAAGAGAGAATGTAATAGAGAATAATATGTCATATATATGAAACTATTACAAGAAAATCCATTAGTTTATGTACCATAAATTAAGCAATGAAAACATTCTTGATGTGTTTAAAATGAGTAACAGGGCACATGGATACTGAAAAATTTCTTGGCACACAGGTTATATCTCATTGCTTTATGCAATGGGCATAATCGTGTTCACAGAATTGTTTATTTTCTCTGCAATGTTAGGGACTGTATTAAGCAGTGTCTTATTATTGTGAAAAGACAACATGATCATGGCAGTTCTTATAAAAGAAAACATTTAACTGGGCTTTTGTAGAGATTTTGTCCATCGTCATCATTGCAAGGAGCATGGTTACATGCAGGCAGATATGGTGCTAGAGATGTAGCTGATGTACACCCAGATCTTCAGACAACAGAAAGACAGAGCCACTGGACCTAACTTGGGCTTTTGAAACTTCAAAATCAACCCCCAGTGAACACTTTTCCAATAAGACCACAACTTCTCCAACACGGGCACACCCTCTAATCCTTTCAAATAGCGCTACTCTCTGGTGACTCAGCATTCAAATCTATGAACCTCTGGAGTCCATTCTCATCCAAACCAGCACATTCCTCTCCCTGACTCCACTAGATTTGTAGCCATATCATAATGCCAAACGCATATAGTCAACTTCTAAAGTTCACACAGTCTGTAACAGTCTCAACATGGCTTAAATTTTCAAAGATCAAAGTCTCTTCTGAGACTCATGCAATCTCTCAACTGTATCCCCTATAAAATCAAAATAAAAAAGCAGATCACATACTTTCAACATATAATGGCACAGGATATACATTACTGTTCCAAAAGGGAGGAAAGGGAGTATAGGAAATACTGGATCAAAGAAAGACCAAAAACCAGTTGGGCAACCTCCAAACTCTGCATCTCTATGTCTGATGTCAAAATCCTCTTCAGATCTCCAATACCTTTCAGCTTTGTTGACTGTGACACATTTCTTCCTCTCAGGCTGGTTCCACTTCCTGTTAGCAGCTCTCCTTGACAAGTATTCCATTACTCTGGCATCTCCAACATCTTGGGTTCACCAAGACAATCCAGGCTTCAACTTCACAGATTCATGCATTGGCCTCTCTGGGCATCTATACAGGGACACCCTGACACACAACTGGCCTCAGCAGCTTTCCTTGACCATGGAGGAATATTTCACAACTCCTTTCTTGCATCCTGACCTAAAGCCAGACCCACATGGCCAAAGCTGCCAAATTCTGCTGTTCACTGGGGCTGGAAATTGACCTCTTTGTTCAAATGTATTTTCATCAGTTTTTTTCTTTTAGATAGTTTCCTTCACGATTAATCTTTTGTTTAGTTGCTTTTCATAAGTTAGGAGCTTAGCTGGATAACATCTTTCCCTGGTATCACCTCTCCCTTTATTTTATTTAATATCAGGTTTTTCTTTAAACTTTTATTTCCTTGTGCACTGGACTTAGCTCCATTATACTTCCTAGTACTCCTTTTCTTCTCAAACTGAAGAATTTGTATTTTTCCTTGCTCAGATTGCTTCTTTTCATTTTAGATCTGGCCACGAATAACTGTGCGACACAGCCAATACTAGGCTGTCTTGAAATCTCCTCTGCAAATGTCTTTAATAAAAATCTCTTCAGTTTAGCCTCAGGAAGATTTTTTTTGGGGGGATAAAGGCAGAAAGTGGCCACATTCTTTGCCAAAATACCACAAGAACAGTCACGAGGCCATTTACTAACACTCTTCTCCTCTGAAAACTTTTGAACCAGGCCATCATAATCTACATTGCTCTCTGCACCTCTGTCTTCAATGCTCCTAATAGTGTGGCCCATTTAACCCCCTGCTTAATGCATTCAACTGTTTTCCTAATCCAAAGTCCACATTTTGCAAACAAGCAGAATGGTCAGGCCTATCACAGTAATACCCTACTCCCTGGTACCAACTTCTGTCTTAGTGTTCTGTTGCTGTGAAGAGATACCATGACACAGCAATTACATGAAGGAAAGGGAAGCATTTAATTGGGGCTTCCTTAGAGTTCTCAGAGATTTATTCCATTGTCATTATGATGTGAAGCATAGTGGCATACAGGTAGACATGTCACTGACGAAGTAGCTGAGAGTTCTATATCTGGATCCTCAGGTTCCAGGAAGAGAGAGCCACTGAGCCTGGCTTGGGCTCTTGAAATCTCAAAGTCTACCCCTAGTGACTTACTTCTTTCAACAAAGCCTTACCTCCTTATCCTATCAAACAGTGCCATGCCCTGGTGACCAAGCATTAAAATATGTGAGCCTATGGAGGCTATTCTCAAACCACCGGGTGACCCTCACTTACATTACTTTATCAGGTAGCAGACAAGAGGTCGGGTCATAGAGAGAGCCTCCATTATCATTTTATCATAATCTTCTACGATTTAATCCATTTAACTTCCCTGTTTATGGGTTTGAGTGAGTCAATATAAAATTGAATTGGATGAGAAGCATGACTTGATTTCTCAGTGTTCTATTCCTTGTTTCTCACTTGTCAAAATTTATCATTTCCTCCCCAACATTTTCCTTTTGTGTTTGCATACATTCAGCTAGACTCAAATTGATTGTCACCTTCTCTAAAATGGCTCCCCTAACACACAAGTAGCTGAATATCCCTTTCTCTCTACCCCTGTAATACCTTTCTGGAAATATATATTCTTATTCTTGTAAAATACTTTATTTATAGTTTCTATCAGGTTGTAAACTTTGCCAGAGACTGACTCTCATTTGTATTCTCAAAAACTAGTTAAGTGGCCACAAATACTATATGTTCTGCGTGTAACTGTCACAGAAATAATTCTACAAATCATTTCATTAAATTACAATAATGGGTCCATGATATAAAAAGTAATTAATGTCCTCATTTCAAAGTAAAACAGAATGAGGGCTAGTTATTTTAAGGCCAGAATTCTAGTACATCTTTTAGTGGGAATGGAAGCTAGGTCTCCTCACTTAATGCTCTTTCAGTTTGGCTCCTAATAATATTTTTCTGCAGTAATTTCTCTTGGGAATAATGAATATCACATTTGGATGTATCCTTCATTCATATTCCTGAGGGTTTCAAGAATATAAAAGTTAACAGGTTAAAGGTTGATGTACTAATCTCAGGAGACATAAAGCGCTAGATATATTGAATAAAATTGACTGCCAGAAGTGGTTAATTGTGAGAAGATGTACATGTTTTATGTCATAGTAGAAAGATAATTTTATGTGAAATTTTCCCATAGAGAGGATAAAATAAAATATTGATCACTTTTAGCAATTTATGAAGTAGTAGTTCTTCACTCCCTGACATCCCTAGGGAACAGTTTTCAAGTAAATTTTTTTAAGAGAGATTTTCTTCATTGCCTCTCAAATTAATATGCTCAGGAATATTTTTATGAGTGAAAAGAAGTTAGTTATAAAACTCTCAAGAGAAAATGAGAAAAAATGCTGTTTGAAATAACTGAGCAAGAACATGCATAATCACTTTTTTTTTTTTTTTTTTTGGTTTTTCGAGACAGGGTTTCTCTGTGTAGCTTTGCGCCTTTTCCTGGAACTCACTTGGTAGCCCAGGCTGGCCTCGAACTCACAGAGATCCGCCTGCCTCTGCCTCCCGAGTGCTGGGATTAAAGGTGTGCATCACCACCACCTGGTGCATAATCACTTTTCAATGACATATTTCACTTTATCGTCTTCTTATTTACTTCATTGATGATTTCACATTTTTATTACACATAACGTGTCTACAGTAATACTCTGTAGCTGAAAGTTTTCCTATGTCCCGGCCAGCCGATGGCCACTTGGACCCAAATAAACACACAGAGGCTTATATTATTTCAATTTATATGGCCTAATGGGTCAGGATTCTCACTAGCTAGCTCTTACATCTTAAATTAACCCATTTCTATAAATCTATACTTTGCCACGGGGCTTGTGGCTTACCGGTACTTTACATCTTGCTTCTTCTGGTGATGGCTAGCAGTGTCTCCTAGCTCTGCCTTTCTCCTTCCTCTTTCTCTAGTTGGAATTTCCTGCCTAACCTTATTCTGCCTCACCATTGGCCAAACAGCTTTATTTATCAACCAATCAGAGTAATACACATTCACAGCATAGAGAATGACATTCCACAGCAATATTCATCCTCTTAAAACATGAAAGTAGTCTCCATAGTGATTTGTATATGTATGGCCAACATGTGTCAATCATAGAGTAATTGCAAGTATACAATGGAACACTAGAAAGTATAGATTGAATCTTATAATATTATAAACCTTTAGCATAATAAAAAGATAAAAATAAAAATTGGTTATGACCACTGTATTGGCTAGTTTTATGTCAACTTGACATAAACTAGTCATCTCAGATGAGGGAACCTAGGTGGAGAAAGTGCCACAATAAGATCAAGCTATAGACATGCCTGTAGAACATTTTCTTAATTAGTAATTGGTGTTGATGGGCCCAGCCCATTGTGTATGTGGCCACCCCTGCACTGGAGGTCCTGAGTTCTATAAGAAAGTATATTGAACAAGCAATGAGGATCAGACCAGTAAGTAGTAACCCTCCAGGGCCTCTGTATCAGCTCCTGCCTCCAGGTTCCTGCCCTATTTGAGTTCTTGTCCTGACTTCCTTTAATGATGAACAGTGATGTAGAAGTGTAAGCCAAATAAACCCTTTCCTCCACAACTTGCTTTGGGCATGATGTTTTATCACAGCAATATTAACTCAAACTAGGATAATCACTTTGAAAAAATATCTTTCTTCATTAACTGAGAGTTAGTAGCTTAATTTGTGCTAATGATTGTTATCTTGCATTTTATTTTGATACTAATCTTCTGCAGAAATAAACTGCGTGAAACTGGAAATGTTTCTATATAGAAATTTTAATAGAAAATATTTGTTACCTTTATCAGACAATTAAATGGCATTGATGATTGAAATATTTAAGTACTATTCATGCGTTCTCTAAGTCTAATTCTCTCAGTCTAAAGGATCTAGTATTAAAAAGATACAGAAACAGAGGATATGATATTTTGAGCAAAGTAAAAAGAAGCAGAATAAATGTATATTTATTATGATTATATGAAATATGTTCTACTTCATTATGTCACATAAATGCAAATAACAGGTATATTTTTATATTTATCCTGGTATTAATCACTTAAAATCAAAACAAACAATATCTGCCATTGAGATTGTAATACAGAAGTTCAGAGAATTTTGATATTGGGTATCATGCCTGTAATTCCAGCATTCAGGAGATAGAGGCAGAAATATCAGAAATTCAAATTTACCCTAATCTAGATTAAAAATTCCAGAACAGCCTAAGGTTTATGAAAGAAAAGAAGAAAAAGTAATTCAGACATCTTTACCTCATGCTCTCAAGTAAGAGTACATTGAGCATGATGATTCGGGAAAGCATATTTCCATGCTTAACAAATGTCATAAAACTCAAATAGTGTCTACCAGAGTAGGAAGAGTAGAAAATGAGGGAGAGATGAGAAGGCACGATTAATGTGTCATAAGTTATTGTTAATTATAAGAAAGATGTCTTAGAGTGTTGTATTGGAGGGTGTCTATAATTAATAATTACTTACTCTATACTTCTAATATCTAGAAGGAAAGATTTTGGAAGTTTCATTTTCATGTGTTTGTATTCAGATATATCTGTGTGAGCATTCATGTTCATGTGGAGGCCAGAAGTTGGCATCTAGAGTTCTCTCCAATCATTCTCTATATTTTTCATTCAAGCAAGTCTCTCAGTTCAACCCAGACCTCACTTATATAGATAATTTAAATGTCTTGCTTACTCCAGGGATTCTCTGTCTGTACTACCAGCACTGGAAGAGCAGATAAGTCACCATGTAACCCTGGTATTTAAGTGGGTACTGAATTCTAGTTCTCCAGCCTTATGCTTGTATGCCAAGCATCTAATCATCTAACCAGTCCCAGAAAGGTTTCTCTATAAAGAAATGATAAAGATTTGAGGAGACAGATATGTTTATCTTTATTTAGATATCACACATATATATGTGTTAAAATATCTAATGGTACCACATTAATATAGTTATAATGAGTGAATGAAAATAAATTTAATTTAATAAAAATATTTTTATGCTGTCACATTTTTTAAAAAAAAATTAAAAAAAAAATAGTGTGTTTAAAAAAAACACACTAAATGTCCAATAGTAAAGGTGGGAACATGGTATGTCAATTAAATTATCCAGCATCATGAGGGAGGTACTGTGTGCAATTCTTGATAATTTTTTTTTTTTTTTGGTTTTTCAAGACAGGGTTTCTCTGTGTAGCTTTGCACCTTTCCTGGAACTCGCTTTGGAGACCAGGCTGGCCTCGAACTCACAGAGATCCGCCTGACTCTGCCTCCCGAGTGCTGGGATTAAAGGCGTGCGCCACCACTGCCCGGCTAATTCTTGATAAATTTATATGGACATTTAAATTGTCTATTATAAAATTCCAAGATGTTTTCATATACATTACAGCATGCATAGAAGTCTAGGTTGTTCAAATTGAGCCTCTAAACTTGTGCTTGTCTTGAATTTGTTTGCATATGTTCAACTTTTGTTGCTTTGATTATTTTATGACATTCTATACAATTTAATAACAAATTATGATGTAAAGGCATACCTAATCAAAATGAAAACTATGGACTTTGACTCAAATGATCATTGTCTAATTTATTCTTCATAATACTAGATTTATTTATTCTGAGTTTATCTTCTAGTATAAAAACAGCAAATAGCATGCAGATTGATTGAAATGTTGTAAAAACAGTTATTGAGCAATAAGACACTAATAATCATTCTAGATTTTGTAGCTATAATAAAATGAATGATAATCATATTTATCATATTTAAAATGCTACTACTCCAAAGTAAAACATTAGCAAGTAATTCATTGCAGATGTATTTTTCTGCTATGAAAGATGATAATTGAAACAGGATATTTCCTGAAGGTATTTGTATGCAGAACCTCACATTTACTGCTATTTATACAGTAGATAAATAACATTTGGCTCATAATGTCAAGGTTTCTATGCTGCCTTCAGTGCTTTGTATATGGAGTTTGAAATTAATTGAAAATGAAATCACAATTCTTTTTTCACCTAAAAGCCTTCGGAACAACTACCTTCAAATGGCTTATTTTAGAGGTCATTTGCTATGTTTTAAAACATCTGAGTGTACTTGTGTACTTTCAAATACTCTTTTGGTACATTTTCTATTGCTGTAACAAAATTTCTGGGATTATGTTATTTATTCAGAAGGACATTTTATTTTGACTCATACTTCTAAAAGTTCATAATGTTTCTAGATCTTGTTCAGCTTCTGGTGAAGGACCCATTGTAGAAATGCAAAGGCCTAACACTTACTTTCAGAGATTGCACACAGAAGGAGTAACCTTTCTTTATCACTGTTATATATCTGCTTCCTCTGAGTTGGACATGATCATTGCCCAATAAATCACTGTGTTTGTCATCAGTGCTATGAGATCTTAATAGTATAGCAGTCATGCATCATAGAAAAGATGAGTCTGTTATGTATTAAACATATTTTGCCCACAACAAAATTCATGTTGGAGCTTAATACATTCATATGGCTGTATTTGGATCCGGGATTTAATGTACAGTGCTTCCATGTTCTCACATGGAAGGGGTACAAAGGCTCACTGAGCTATTGAACCTTGTTCACTAGATACATCAGAGCCTCCTCTCACTTCTAGAGGTTACAGAAGACATAAAATAAAATGATTGCTTACGGGAACTCTTCAGTAGTGTGGCTACCCATAAATCGTGCAAGGAAATCTTTAGTGGTGCAACTTATTACAATGCAGTTGGGACTCTTAGTGAGAAAGCTGCCATAAATTGTTCAGACAACTTCCTGGTGGTACAGCTGCCTTTTAGGTTCTAATGTTCATGTAATTAACCCTAGTAAACGTACTGGTTCACCAATCTGTACTAGGACAAAATCTTTTCTTTGGTCTTCTAGTGCCCTCTTTCTTTAGGGTGAATAAAAGTCAAGAATAGTCAAATCATAACCATTTCATAATTACTATATTCAGTTGTTAAGCTAGTCATGTGAGAGTAAGAACTCACTCTGTTAGAAGGCATTGATCAATTCAGGCAGTTTCTGCATCTTGGCTCAAGCACCACCCATTAAACCCCAGTTCCAAGTATAACCATATGATTGTACTAAGCTGCAACATGAATTTCGTTGTGGACAAAATATGTTTAATACATCACAGACTTATCTTCTCTCTGGTGTATGCCATAGAATACTCATGTATTTGAATGAAAAAAATTGGAATTGCAAATAAGTTTATTTATGTTCAGGAATAGCCCTATATAACATTGAGAGGTATTTGTCTAGAATTTTGTGTCAAGCCAGTTAAAATCTGACCATTTGAAATATTCCATTTCTTCATTTATTGATTGGAAAAGAATGGTATGGAATTTATAGTAATAGAGAGGAACAATTAGGCTTAAAATATTAGTCTATTTTTATTTATTCAAATCTGTCAACAAAAGAGAGGCTTCCACATTGTACATTTCTGATTTGTGTAATATCATATGGTTAATGCTGAAATTAACCATATGTATAGTAGCAGCCTATGGGTATAACATAGTTAAATAAGAATGTATTTTATGAAGAATAATAAAATTTTCCATCTAAGAGTTACCCTTCTTGTGGATTCATATATATATATTCGTGGGTTTTTTTGAGACAGGGTTTCTCTGTGTAGCTTTGGCATCTTTCCTGGATCTTGCTCTGTAGACCAGGCTGGCCTTGAACTCACAGAGATCTGCTTGCCTTTGCCTCCTGAGTGCTGGGATTAAAGGTATATGCCACCACCGCCCTGCCTCATAGCTTGATTTAAAGGGAGATGTCAATTTAGTGTATGAACACATTTGTTAGGGAAAAGCACTTATTTGCAATATTTTGTATGTTTTTAAGAGAAAGAATGAAAGTTTACTACTGAAAATTATATGAGAAAAATGTTTACATTTTGAGGTATTTTCATAACAGTCTGTTTGACCTAAGTAAATAATATCTGAAGTCTTCAATTCTTACATATTGTATAGATGTACTGATTTATTGATTATTAACTGATACGAGACTTTGAAGAACATATTTTAATAATGAAGGTAAATTTTTTTCTGTCTATTTATCTCAACAGTAATTTCCAGCTTGGGAAAACAAATAATTCTGTAATGATGGCTTTTATAAAGCTGTTTCTTATTAATTTCTCAACCTCATCCATTGGTATAAATCTGTGGAGATTTTTCTTTTGAGTTTTTATTTGTAAACTAGGAAATGTCATTTGCATTTGCAATTTCCTGACTTTAGACAGAAGGAAGCACTAGAAATTTTACACTTGTAGGATTGCCCCCCCACACTTAAAGCATTTATGTTTGTCAAATAGTGTTTCCTGAGTTCTTAATTTGTGTAGAAAATAAAATACAAAGGTAACTAAGCCATTGCTCCTGGTTGCTAGGGAGCCTTTCTTATATGAAGGTCAGGCCTGTGTTAGAGGATATAGTAGTTGTAAAGGAATAAATAATTCTTGATTCAAAAATGAAGAAGAGAGCAGAGAGAAAGGACCAGGATTATATTTGATAAATAAATACTGCAATATAGTTTCCTTTAATTATATTAGCATGACTATTATATCAAGGGATAAATAATACCCCATTATTAGATGAGACTGATTTCAGCAATGTTCTTATATTTGAATGAGTGTGGATCTTCTGGCTATATCAAATAATTTTAAATATACTTTTCAATTAAATACCCAATTTGAACATCATTCATGTTCAACTTCATTTATCAATGACATTAACACTAAATTTAAAATAACATTAACACATGTTACTTGAAAATTATTTTGGTTGCAAAATATAAGCTATGCTTGGTTATAACTTTTAATTTTGTTTATTTTACAAAATAGATGAAAGAGAAGATGTTCAAAAGAAAACATTCACAAAATGGATAAATGCACAATTTTCTAAGGTAAGAATATTTTACTACATTTATTGAAAATGACATATTTGTTGAATTCTTGAAATGAGTTCTAGAAGTATATGTTTCAAATGTTCATATTATTTTCCTTATGTGTCATAATTTTGACTGTTCAAATCTGCAAATGTTAAACTGTATCTTGCTTCAGTAAAAGGCAGCAGAGACTATGATAAAAAGGTATGATTTTAAGTTTATAAACTATACATGTTTGATTTTTCATCATCAGATTATTACAGTACACTCTGTCAATTATCTTCTCTATATCAAACATTAGAAAGTATAAGGGACTTTTTTTTTTTAGAAAACTGTTATATTTTGCCTTTCTTTACTTAGTTAATAAAAGCTAAAATAGTTGAATTTTAGTTTATTCAGCCTCTATAACTAGAGCATATTTTAAAATTCTATAAAATGATAAGTCACCTTTTTTTCTGTAGCTATCAATACATACCCTTACTATTTATTTATGCCTCAGTTTAAATCATGGTTCATAGTGTAACCCTGGATAATTATACATATAAACACAAAGTAAGATTTTAATCTTAAAAAGAAACATTCCAAGTGCAGTTTAAAGGGGTCTATTAAATGTCAAGAGTACAAAACTTGAATTTACATTTAGTCATACTAGATTTGAGCCAATTAACCAAATGGTCCTATTCAGTTTGCTTATCTTTCATCATGTATAAGTAAGTACACAAATCCCTAGGGTCTATTCAATATACCAAAATCAGAAAATAGGCAAATAGGAGAAAATTTGTAATCCCTGCATGAAAATGCTTTAGGAGAGGCAAAATAGTGATAATAGACACTTTACATTTTAGTGGGAAGATATGGAAGAGTCTTTTTAATTGAAATCGTTTAGGAGATTGCATTGTACTGTTAATAAATATGAACTACCCTCTTCATGCACCTTTCTCCCTTTGCAAACCTTTTAGTGATAGAACCAATGTAATATAGTAGAAAATAAAAATCCCCCAAATTTCTTTTCTTACTAGTACAAAAGGCTTTCGAGTATCATGATGGTATTTAAAAGCAAAACATTGCAAACTATACTTGAGCATACAGGAAGAGAAAATTCCATCACAGAACTTTAAAAAGAAACAGAAACTAGAACATGTATTTTGAAAGATGAAGTTTCTTAAACTAAGTGAAATACAAGTGTAATGTTAAACGATAACATATAAAAACACAGTAGAATACTAAATAAAACTAACTGAAAATGAATTTATAAATATTCAGGTCTGACTCTTAATTCTAAGAATAGTTTCACAATGGAAATACATGCTTTATTTAGTATATTTACTGGCATTGGGAAATTTTATTAATGTTTAAAACAGAAAATAGATGGGTTTTCAAATAAATATTTATGTACAAATCATAACTGTAAATATATTATCTAGTATAAGAAATGTAAAAATACTCTAAATCTGTAAAGCAGCAGAGAGTCTTCCTTTTTTAATTCTAGAGTCTCACAACATCAGGTCTAATACTCACTTTGTAATAGAGATTGGCCTCAAACTCAACTTAATCTCAGTCTTATATCTGCTGAGATTACCAACATGAGCCACTGCTCTTGATTTATTGTTCTAAGATGTGTAAACTATGTACATTTTCATTCTCAAAATTCTAAAGGGTGTATTTTTATTATAAAAAATCTAAATGGTTCATTGCTTTCTATACATTGACATTCTAAAGTATTATTTATTATAATTGTCATGTTAACGTAAAAGACAAAGTTTGCTATCTTATCTTCCTTGGATAATTTCTTGGTACTGCCTTCGGAAATAAAACTCACCATTCCCCACTTTTAAGAAAGTCCGTATTTTAAAGTCATAGAATGTTCACACACAAGTGCCTAGCATCCTCAAATCAACTCACACTTACTTCATTTTTATTACAAATGTTCTCTAAATCTGTTAAATTTGGGCCGGGAGAGTCATCTGCCATTTCAAAACTGAATCTCATAGTAAGAGATATTTATGCAAACTGTGGTGGTTTGAAGAGGTATGGCTCCCATAGACTCATGTGTTTGAATGCTTGGTGCACATGGAATGTCATTGTTGGGAGGTCTGGCCTTGGAGTGTCACCTTGTTGTTGGACTTGTGTCACTGTGGAGGAAGGCTGTGGGGTCCATATGTTTAAGCTACACCCAGTGTGGCACACAGTTCACTTCCTGTTGCCTGCAGATTAAGATGTAGAACTCTTAGCTCCTTCTCCAGCACCATGTCTACCTGCATGCTGTCATGCTTCTCACTATGATGATAATGGACTAAACCTTTGAAACTGTAAGCCAAATTCAATTAAATTCTTCCCTTTATAAGTGTTGCCATGGTCAGGGTGTCTCTTCACAGCAATAAACCCTAACTAAGACACAAACAAATGAGAAAACTTTTTCTGAAGTAAAATGAGAAGTTTAAAAGTATTTCTTCATATTGCATGCCAAAACCTCATGTAAGTGACTGCTTTAGCCACTTTTGAAGTTAATGTAATTGAAGAGACACAAAAAGTTATAAGGAATTTTGCAATATAAATTGTCTATATGTATACACATACCCATTTTATACAGAAATATATAAAATAATTTGACAGGCATTTATTGTTTCACTAATGCATTTCACCAGAAATCTGACCCTGTAGGCTATTCAAAATTAATAGAAATTGAATACTATGGTCTCATGGAATAGACATGATTATTTGTATGATGGTAAGTGCTAATGGAAAACTTGGAATAACATGTGAGTTATTTGAGGAAGCAGTTTTCAAGCCTAAAAGGAAACTTTTCTTAACAAATGGCTAAAATATGAGTCTATTGAAGAAAAGAATTTTTTTCCTGTAATCTCAGTGTTTGTTACTAGTATACTAAATGAATGGCCAGATACTATTACTCATTAGTACAAATAATTAGTTCTATGTTAAGTTTTTAAAAAAGAAGAAAAATTCTAACTGGTAAAAATATGCTGAAGAATACTTTGAAAACAAAAAAATGAAAAATTATTGTCTGCATGTGTCTTAAATTAAATACACTCCTATAAACATACAGCAATACAATGAACACAAGTACAAAGGTTTATCATGAAGGCATACACATATATTTACAGAATATTAGTAAATTTTAGAGTCACAGCAAAGTATGTCTTTGTTACTTTGTAAAGCCACAGACTGGCTGTTTTAAAGAAATACACGTGGCTAAAGATATTCTTATCATTTTGGTGTCACTAGAAGCCAGATATGTGTTTGCAGTAAAACTCACCAATTTTTCACTTCTTCAGTACCATTTTAAACTAAGCCCTATCTCTTTTTCTAAATAGCCCTTCTATTAACCTTCACTTCCAAAAATTTCTACTAGAGTGTGATTTATGACATCTATTCTATATAGATAAGCAAACAATATTTATCTTAACCCAAGCACAAAGCCATTTCAAGATAAGATTAATTCAAGGTAAATATTCTTTCCATGTAATCTGTAGATATGTTATAATCCTAAAGAAATGCCTGATGTTTACCCATAACAAATATAATTCACATTATAAAAATTGTGTTCATTTACTTAGGCTTATGAAAAGAAAGCATAGATTTAAAGTCATCACCAAATGCATTTTTCCACAAAATGTGTCTTTATGTGTATGAAGACAAAAAATAAGAGAATGAAAATGTTTTCTACTAGGTCAATTGTAAATTATAGTGGTTATCTCCCAATGAGTTATGTGATGATTTGGATACTTCACTGTGTGTAATGACTGTCATGTTATGTATGTTTTGGTTACATCTTACTCTTTGTTTTTTCCAAGTTTAATACACAGCTTTACATTTGATCAACACAAGCTGGGAGTGTGTAATTACTTTTGTCTATGAATATATAATAGCCAGCGGAATGATAACACATTTATTTCTTCATTGCTGACATAGATGTCTACACCCAAAAAGCTAGGGCTCATCCTATCAGGATAACAACATGATGAAGTAGCGTTCACTGATTTAACATGGCTCCCATAAAGATGCTTCATGATTCACCTTCTAGGCAGTATGAAGGGCATGACACAATTCAAAATAACATGAAGATTGTGAATCTTGGCATGGTTAAGAAGGTTAAGTAAGTAAAGGAGCTGTTGCTTAAAGGCAGGAACTTAACCTACCACAATCAATTCTCAGAGCCCAAGTGAAGGTAGAAGGTGAGAACTGACCCCGCAACTTGACCAGCAGATTTGTGTGTATCATAGGATCCCTCCATAGACATTCTTACAAAACTTAAATTTAAATTGTCAATCTGAAACAGGCTTTTTCACATCACTCCTTGTGATAAGGTAAAATATTATGCAAAACTGATTTTCAAGAGAAAATTAAACATAAAATTTAAACTTTATGATTCTTACATTCTTTATAAGTCCACATCTACTTATAATAAAACATATACCAAAAGAATATTATAAATAATAAATTAGAAATACTGTCATTTTCTTATTGCTGAAGTAATGTTCTGCATTGAAAGAATATTTATGTAATTTATGTACTGATCTCACCTACCTGTTTACTTTTGTTTCCAATGCCGTCATCTGATCCTCTTGAGAACATAACATTTAAGTTGTAATCATTATCCTTATAATTTTGTCATACTAATGAAATAAGCATGAATTTTAATCACATCATAGTGTATAGTGAATCCCACTTCTTTGTTTCATTAACTACAGCAGCTAGTATCTCTCCCACCTTTAGTCCTACCCCAAATCTGACAGTATTTTGCATTATTCTCCTTGCTTCCCTTTCTAACAGAATTCAAGATAGTATAAACCATGTCCTCTTGTTCATTCTTCTCACAGCAAATATACTTAAGTGTCAAGTGATTGTGTCTACATAAAGGCTGTCTTCTCTGCATGCTATAGCTTGCTTGGGAACAAAAGGCTTTGCACTGGTTGAAAAGTATGTCCTTGGTTTCTGTACTAGACAGACATTTAGCAGGAATTTTTTTTTGACATATCACATGTCAGAACAGGGTATTGAAGTCCACACTGCGGGTTCCAAACCCTGTCTTTGAGGAAGGTCATCAAATCACTCTTTGACTGACCTGACAGCCTTACTTTCCTTGTTTACATTTGGAAATTTTGTATCAGTTCCTTAGACAAGTGCTCCTGACCCCTGACATGATATTCAAAACATTTCTCAGGCTTTGGAGACTATTTCATTTTGAATTTTTAAATGTGAAATTCTCAACCAGTAAGATCTATAGAAACATTGCAGAATGGTAGACATTGAGAACTTTGAAATACTTTTGATCCCAAATATTTTGATGAAAGAGATTGAAAGTGTTTGAACCTAGATTTTTACAGCTAACAGTTTTAATGGGAAGTTTCTTAGATCTCTGCTCATCTCTTTAACATGCTTTTACATAATTTCTTGGCATGAAGTAGGTAAAATAGAATAGTTATCTATTGTTTTATCTTGCTATCCTCTGTGTACCAATCCATTCCCTAGGTATTTAATATATATTGGCCAAACACAAGTGTGAATGAGTTCAAAATTTATAATCAGTAAGTTTGTATGTAAGTACTAAACAAAATATCTGTTAGGTCCAAAATGGGCTTCAAAAATGGTCCTAAATGATAACCTGAGTATAATCCAGGAAGGGCTCTGATTGGGGAAAAGAAGGACTGTTATTGGGTAAACAGAAGCCTAAACTCAGCATTCCTCAGGAGTCTCTCAAGGCTGGTTTCTATTTATCAGGAAACCCACAATAGTCCTTTAACTGCCCCCAACACTCAGCTATGTAGGGCAGGGGCATCTAGTCCCACATTAATCCTAACAGCCTGTGTCAGCTCAATGAGCCCCATATTGTCTTGCTGACAATCATATAAAATCCACTCACTTGCCCACCACAGCATTCTGTTCTCAGAGGAAGTTGAACAGTTTGATTTCCTCCAGGAAACCTCTTTTTCAACCCACAAAGTGGTCCAGTTCACTGGTTTCACTGAATCCTCATTTATAGTTCCTAAGTTAGCAGAATTACTAGGGCAGAATTGTTGTGTCATGGAACAATTACCTAAGATATAAACTAGAGTTTCTGCCCCTAGCTTCCTGTTGCTTCCTATTCTTTCTTTGTTATTGTGAAAAATCAGATCATAAGAGAAGATAAAGGACACTAAAGTGTGTACCAGGCTTTGGTAGTACTTGAATTTGGTCAAATGTTTTAGAGTGAATGGTGTTGGTACAACAAGCAGAAATTCTGAGAATTCAGAGAGTTTTATTTTGATATAGCTTCATATAAATAATATTGAGAATTGTATTTTTATGGTTAACTTTTTGAATAACCTAATGAGATGAAAACTAAAGCATAGGAAAGTAAACATTTAGGTGGCTTGTTCAAGGTAAGTGGATGATAAGACCATAACAGGAAGTAGACTCTGGATATCCATGATACTTCCATATCTTCTATTTTTCTAGTAACTGCTCTACCTATACAACCTTGTACTTTTCTTCATGCATTACAAAAAGAGGAAGACCCATGAAAAATGAGGAAATGGTTAGAAGACACTAAAAACATTTTTAAGATGATATTGAATGATTGTAACAACTGCTTTAATCCACTTTTCAATATTTAACTATATCAAGACACTAATATTCTTAATGAGGCTTTTCTATTGACTACATGTGTGTGAATGTCAATACATTTAAATTAATATTAATAGAGTGGTATTCTTTTTACATACTAGTTTTTGGTAAGAGAAGCAATGTAGTTTTCAGTTAAATAATTCAAACCAAGTGTTTTATTGTGAGTTTGCATTTAATTTCTAATAGTCATCAACAAGTTTATTGTACATGAGGTTATTTTATTAACTAATATAAAAGCATTTTATGAAAAATTCAAAATTGGGCTTTCATGTGTGTAGACTCCACAACTGCAATACTTATTGCTACAAACACTTGTAGAATGTGTCTTAGATTTTGTATCAAGACATTGTACTAATGGTTCAGTTCACTGAGAACCATTCCCTTGAATGTGTTGCAAAGTGTATAACAAAGAATATCATTCAGATAATTACAGAAAATGGGATTTTTATAGGTCTCATTCTTTACACTGAAAGGCTAATCCTTCTTAGAAATATTTTGATATTATTTAACTAACTTTTACTGTGATCTCAATACTTCAGTTAATTTTAAAAATTGCATAAATTTTACTTTCTATGTTATATGTTTGGAAGTACCTTAATACAGATTTGAAATTGCCAGCTGCTGTTCCTGTATAGTATGTAGTGGTATGGGTGGTAAGCCCATTTAACTTGAGAATTTAATTATTTACCAATTAGTGATATTGTTGCCAGAAAAAATGGAAAAAAGAACATATTACTTATAGCTGATGGGTAAATGCATTATTTATTGTAATTATTCTGCCTTGGGGTCATATATAGATTTCTAACAGAGGAACAAATTCAGAGTTGGTAGCAATGGCTCAGTGGGTAAAAGTGTTTGATGCCAAATTTGATGACATGAGTTTAACCCCCATATCCCACACAGGAAAAGAAGAGAACTAGCTATTGCAAGTTGTCTTTTTCCTCTCTACATATGTGCCTGTGGCATGTATGTATTCAAACACATGCACATATAAATAAAGATATGCAAACTCATAATAAGTAGACATTTAAATTTTAAAAAGAAAAATACAAGTTCACCTATGTGATTCATTTTCATTTTGGGTAGGATAGTTGGCACTCCTATACCATCTCATCAGAGGTATATTGCTGATAAAATAATCTTTCAATTGAGTACCATCTGTGTGTGCATGGCATAGTATCCTCTACTGATAAAGGTATAATATAAGATGAGTTTTCTCTAAGAGATTCCCATTAGAAGCCACAGATAATTCTGTAAAGAAATAGCTAAAATCGTAGTTTGCTTTTAATATAGTAGAAGTACTCTGGGGATACACATGAATTACTTAGAGAGGAGGATGACTTTGGAAAAGAAAGTGACCCTTAACTTGACATTGGGCATGCAGAAGCAAAGTTAAGAGAAATGGAGGCACATGAAAGTGTATGCAGAAATATAGAATGATTAAAACCTTGCATTTTCAGGTTAGTGGTGACAAAGAAGGTTTGAGTATTTCATTGTCGAGCTTGAAGGTCGAACATTTATACATTATTTTGGTTGAAAAACCACAGAAGTTCTAAAGCAATAAGTCCTGACAGATTAATAATACTGCTTTACTACTGTTAATCTTTCACGAAAAATTTAGTCTGAAGGCTACAGTTTCCATCTAAGAAATATGTGCATGCATGGGCAATGAAAGGGTAACTGGGTTATATTTGCTTGGTAGAGATATTTGATGAAATACACACCTCAGAATAATGCAACACGTGAATCATTCCAAGAATATTTTACAGTGTGGATTTCTGGAATTCACAGACAGAATTTCCAATTCAATTATGGTACAAAATATAGAAATGTTCATTTCTAACAGATTTCTAGGCAACTCTGATAGTGTATGTCCAGGAACCATGCTTTGAAACCCATAGCCATAGAATATGAGTTATATACCAGCTCTACAGAAGAATATGTTCGAAGAAATGCCACGTAGAATCTAGTGAGCCCTCCGAGGGGAATGGCTTTTCCTTCTGTTTCTTGTTAGCTGAGAATCACTGCACTTACTTTCATCTCAGATCTGTTTTGTTGTGCTTTCTTTTCCATGAGTACACAGAAGATGAGCAGAGAAATTAAAATACTTACGCTCAAAGTTTGAAAAACAGTCCACCTTATTATCAATATTGATTTAATTTTCACTTATTCTGTCACTATAATTATTTAATCTATAACA
This sequence comes from Peromyscus eremicus, assembly GCF_949786415.1. Classification (NCBI taxonomy): domain Eukaryota; kingdom Metazoa; phylum Chordata; class Mammalia; order Rodentia; family Cricetidae; genus Peromyscus; species Peromyscus eremicus. The sequence continues at coordinate 39,755,514 of NC_081439.1, forward strand.
CTGTAATTCTTGTCCTTTTTTTACTTAGTTTCATCGGAATCATTTCATTCAGTGACAGTCTGTGGTTCTTCCAGTGTACTTTGCTTATTGAGCAGTTTATTATTATTATTTTTAACTTTTTGAAGATTTCCCTGACTTCCTAGATGTTCTATCAAATTGTGGTCATTTTAGCCAGAAGCACAATCTATGGATATAAATTCACCCACAGAAACGTCTCATAATGCAGACAGAGGGCAGGTTTGTAAAGATTTTGGTAGCAAATGGCAGAATGTGGTTTGAAGAATGGCTTTGCTATTCTTGTCCTAATTTAAACTAGATTTCACTACCCAAATTCTGTGTGCAGGGAAAAGGAACAGAATTGTGACTAATTGATGAAAGGAGACTAGTAGATCCCTTAATTAGAAATACTACTGAATTCATTCCAAGGTTTATTTTTCAGCTAACTTTAACAAGAATGAATGTGAATTGTTTTCATTCCAAAAGCAAACCAGTTATTTCAATCTATATGATTCATCAAGGGTATGTCTTATAAGAGCTGCTCCTCTTATCAAAATCACTAATATATTTTATGTCATAAAGTGAATAAATATTTTAAATATGCATGAAGTTATTACCTTCCATAAATAATTATTTATGTTTAATCAACATGTTTTGCTAGGTAAGGTGGAATATATTTTCAATTACAACCCTTGAGAGGCAGAGGCAGGTGTAACGTTATGAGTTCGAGGCCAATCTGTTCTACACAGCAAGTACCAGGCTAGTCAGAGCTAGGTAGTGAGACTCCGTGTATAAAAAGGAAAGAAAAGGAGAGGAAGAAAACATTTTAATATAAATATGTGTAAACTCTACAATATCATGTCATTTAATATATACACGCTACATCTCAGGTGTTCAATCTTTTATTGAAAGAACTTTTCATACAATATATTTTGATCATGTTTTCCCCTCCTTTAATTTCTCTCCACCCACTCAACTTTATGTTCTTTTTCCTTTTTCTTTCTTTAAAACAAAAACAAAGCTAAAATCACCAGAATCACACACATGAAAAACCCCACAAAAACACAAAAATGGAAATAAAAATAAATAAGCAAAAGACAAAAAAGAGGGAAAAACAATGGCACATTTCTACAAAAATACTATTGAGTTCATTTTGTGATGGCCAATTACTTCTGGACATGGGGTCTGCCCTGACCTCTCATTTGGTTAAGACACCCAGTAAGTCTATATTGGAGAAAACTTTTTTTTTCAACTAGTGGGTATCAATCACAGATAGCCTAATGGTTGGGATTGGAACCTAATCCATTTCACTCTTTCAATTGTGGGACCTGTTCTGACTTGAACCTTTGCAGGTCCTGTGTGTGCTGCCACAGTTTCTGTGGGTTAATATTTGCTTTAGTCCTGTTGTGTTTGGATGGCATTGTTTCCTTAGAGTCAGTCAAACTCTGGCTCTTACAGTCTATCTGCCTCCCCTTCTACATAGATTCCTGAACCATGAGGATTTTGATAAAGATATCCCATTTAGGACTGAGTGGTCCAATGTCTCTCACTTCATATTTTCCAATTGTGGGCTTCTGTGTTAATTCCCATTTACTGCAAGAAGAAACTTCTCTGATAAGGAATAACAGAGGCTAAATTATGGGTATAGCAGTACGTCATTAGGGTCATTTTATTACTATGTTGCTTTAGCAAGTTCTCAACATGTGGGTCATGACCCCCTTGGGGGTCTATCAACCCTTTCACAGGGTCAACTAAGACCATCAGAAATCACAGATATTTACATTATGATTCATAATAGTAGGAATATTACAGATATGAAGTAGCAATGAAAATAATTTTATGGTTGAGTGTCACCACAATGTAAGAAACTATATTAAAGGTTTGCAGCATTAGGAAGTTTCAGAACATTTGCTTTAGCAGAATAATAGTATTAGGTTTTCCCCTATTCCCCTATGTTCATGAGCTGACTAGTTCAGGTTCTTGGCCATTTCAGAAGTATTAGGTAGAGGTTCCATCTCATGGAGTGAGCCTTAAATCCAACCAGAAATTGGTTAATCACTCCTATAACATTTGTAACACTATGGCACCAGTATATCTTGCAGGCAGATCAGTGACAGAAAATCTTGATAATTTACTTTCTCTGCCTCTTCCTGTAGCTTGCAGAGTACCTACAGTATCATGAGCATTGGTTAGTAGTGGTGAAGCTTTTAAATTTTTAATAGTTTAAGGATTTCATTTATGCATATAATATTTTTGTTCATTAAGCCCTCCTCCCTATTCCCTTCCTTTTAATTCCTCACCTATTCTCAACATCTCTATTCCCTCCCATTAGGTTATTTATTTACTATTTTTTAACTCACAGAGTCTACTTAGCACTGCCAGTACGGGCATGAGGGTAGTACGATCTACTGGAGTATGGGAGTTAATAAAACTGTTAAGAGACAAAATCCCACTAATGATCAGGTGCTTTGATCTAAGCGAACAAGGGGAAAACCCTTAGTACACTACTGAAAATTCTTTGTCAACATGTGTAGACCAATATTAAAAGGTCTTATTAATAAAAACAAACCCAGAGCCAGGTATTGGTGTGAACACTGAAAGATCAGAAAAACAGAACAAGCCACATCCAACCTCACCTCGCCAACTTCTTAGTTGATCTTGTTTCCTTAAACTGGAAGCCTGAGTCCTCACCCAAATGGATCTCAGCTGAACTTTTGCTCAAAAGCCTAAAAGCTTAAAAAGCCTCTAGTTCCTGGTCCTCACACCTTATATACTGTTCTGCTTCCTGCCATCACTTCCTAGGATTAAAGGCATGTGTCTTTTCCAAGCAAGACATGAGATCTCAAGTCCTGAGTTTAAAGGTGTGTGCATCTATTACATTATAACTGGAGTTTCGGTAACTTTTATGCCTATGACTGGCTTCTATGTCTATCTAGTGGCTGTTATGTTCTCTGACCCCAGATAAGTTTATTAGGGTACACAATATATTGGGGGACACAATATTACCACCAACATGTTTAGTTTTAATCTCTGTAATCAGAAGATTGACTTTTAGAAAGTGATGCATGCTAAGACAAATGAGGATAAATGTAGAATAAAATTAGAATAGAGGAGCAGGGCGGTGGTGGTTCATGCCTTTAATCCCAGCACTCAGGAGGCAGAGGTAGGTGGATATCTGTGAGTTCGAGGCCAGCCTGGGCTACAGAGTGAGTTCTGGGAAAGGCTCCAAAGCTACACAGTGAAACCCTGTCTTGAAAAACCAACAGCAAAAAGAAACAGAATGAGGAGACATATTGCAAGAAATGAGTTGTTACTTTATGTAGTGTGTTCTGGAAGGCTTCACTGGAGAGAAATATTTAAAAATAATCCTGAATTAAGGGCAAATAGTGAATCTTGTCTATGTCTTGGAGAACAGTGTTTTAGGCAAAGAGAAGAATGTATACAAAGGATCAGAAGAGGCAATATATTTTCAAAAGACAGCAAAGTGGTCAGACCAGAGTGACTAGTTAGAATAGGTTACAAAATTGGGCAGATAATTGAACGATGACATCTTATTTATCATTATAAAGACCTCAAATTATACATTATGGGATGTTGGGAGATTATTTTTGAGAATTTCAGCAGTAGTCAGAAGCCATATAAGTTAGAACATATTGCTATCATGGTACAAATAGAGAGATGAGTTGGCAACAGTGAAGTAGTTAATACAGGTGCATGTGACTAGGATTACATTGACAGCCATTGGCCCAGGGATAATTGGATATATTTTGAATTCATTTTGATGGAAGAAAATAATATTTGTTAATGGACTTGATATGTAGATTCAACTGAGGAGAAAAATAACTTTAGCTTGAGCAAAAGAATGGGGGGATAAATACTTCCTGGGAAAAGAAATCGTATTGGAGAAGGTGATTTAGTATGACGTATATATGGGAATCCCAAGATGAATCCTGGAAATTTTTTATAGTATGTTTCAGTGGTAGTAGTATTAATTTTCAACTCCTGCAACTTACACTCAGACGAAAAATAAACTTACCTCCACTTTGAAAAAATAAGAGAAAATATGAGGACCTTTTACATTATATATGAATGTGTATGTAACCAGTAGAAATGCATTGGAGTTAATGTGATATTTGCCTTCCTTACTGACTTCTATGTTCAATGTCCATAAATCTATATAATTTCCTTCTTAAAATTGGTTACTATGTGAATCTTATATTACATTATAACTGGAGTTTCTGTAACTTTTATGCCTATTGAATACCTTGAAATCATGAACCTTGATATCATTTTATATTCTTCTTAAATCATATTTTTAGTGTGCAATAATGCTTACACCAGATGGAAGAAAGGAAGGAACAAAAGAAGGAAAGGAGAAAGGAAAGAAGGGAGAAAGGAAGAAAAAACTTGAGCATATTAGTCACTGTTTCAGACCTATCTTCTGTTTCTACTTTTCTTCGTTCACACATGACTTTTATCCAGAATCTAACATTGCACTGAAACCAGAACATACTTAAAAAATGACACATGACTTCCAAACATCAATTTGTAACATACCAACCATACAATGGTCAAGAATTAACTGAAAGCTATGAAGTTGTAAATGGGTAGAAGTTTATTGGGTTTATTAAAAATGATATGATTGGGTTGATGTTAGGGGAGATAGGACTAATAATGAGTCTGATTATTGCAGAGTATCTTTGAATACTGAGCAGATATGGAACTATACATGAACGTAGGAACAGAGGTGGAAAATAGGAAGACATGTTTAGAGGAATTGATATCTATAGTTTTATACATTGACATTTTCAATTTGAGGTGGTTGTAACACAGGCAGAGAATAAGTATCAGGTGCAGACACGCAAGTTCGACTGGCATTTAATTCCTTGTTCGTCTTTTAGTGTATCAGAATGTGAATGAGTTACAATGTCTTTCTAAGGCCCAACTTCCCTATGAAATATTTATTTACAGTATTAAAAGCTGTTGCAATTGTAGATCACATAAAATTATGCCTAGCACATGGTAAACATTCAATTAGTGTTGGTTATTATTTTAAGGCAGGCAAAAAGACTAGCAATCTTCTGAGTCAGAGTGCTTCGGGCTGCTGTGTCTCTTTCTCCATTTTATTATGCTGAGTAGGATTTGAGAGTTGATGGATTTTAGTTAAACAATGTTTTGCTAAAAGGCATATGGGAATTGGCTGGATTTTAACAAGCAATGTGTAGAAAACAATGTCTATTCGGTTGGAAGACACAGATTTGTGATTGTGTTTGCTAGTTTTAGTAGTACAAATTAAAAAGGAAAGAAAGAAAGAAGGAAAGAAAGGAAGGAAGGGAAGGAGGGAGGGAGAAAGAAAGAAAGGAAGGAAGGAAGGAAAGAAGGAAGGAAGGAAGAAAGAAAGAAAGAAAGAAAGAAAGAAAGAAAGAAAGAAAGAAAGAAAGAAAGAAAGAAAGAAAGAAAGAGAAGGAAGAAAGGAAGAAAGGAAGAAAGGCAGCAGGCAGGCAGGCAGGTAGGCTGGCAGGCCGAAGGTACCTCAGCTGAAATTGTTAGACAAATATGCAAGACCCAGGAGTGAAGATACTTACAGAGTGGGTCAAAAGAAGAGGGTAAATGAAGGAAGGATCCTGACATAAATCCTTAAGAAGACAGCAATGGTTATCATTATTTAAGTCTTAAGGAGTTCAAACTAAGAAAAAAATCAAGTCTGTTGATGGAAATCCAGAGCAGTTGATATTGGGCCTGATAGGCACCAGCTGCTCTCCTAATACCTCTCTTTTCATTTCTTCCACATTCAATCCCTACCCTGTGTCATATTTCTTTTTTTTCCTCATTTTTAGCAAAGCATAGTCTCTGTTCACTTCCTTAAAAAGGACACAAAGAAGGTGATTTTTACACTATCATACTGCAAAATATTTTATTCTACTACTCATCTTTTTTTTTAATTTAAAAATATTAGGTTGTACCTTTAGCTCAGATTTAGTTTTACAGAAAAACTGAGAGACAGATAGGAAGATAGTTTTCTCGTGTATTTCTGTCCTCCATACATGCATAATCTCCCAGATTATCAATACTGTATCAAATATTTGTAACATACTGACACATTATTAGCTGAATCTATGGTTAGCTAGAATTAGGTGTCATTCTTGGTGCTGTGTGTTGCATGGTCTTGGACAAATATATAATCCCATGAACATCTATTAAAATATCTCAGATTAGTTTCAATGTCAGCTAATAGCTGTGTGTACATCTAGTTGATCCTCCCCTTCCTCCAACCTTGCCACCTACTAACCTTCCATATTTTTGGCTTTTAAGAATGGCATGCATTTAGAATCTTCAAATTTTTAGTTTTTTATAGCTATTTCATTAGTGTTGTGCATTTAAAGTTCTTCCCCATCTTTTCATAACTTGATAATTAATTTCTTTTATATTTAATAATGCACCGTTTAGCAAGTGGTCCACGGTTTGTTTATCTATTCACATGTTGAAGGACATCCTAGCTCTTTCCAAGTTTTGAAATAGTAATAGCTTCTGTAAATAATAGGGTGAAGATCAGATTCAGGCAAAGGTTTCAGCTCCTTTGGCAAAAACAGAAGAAATGAAATGACTAGCTCTTGTGATGAGAGTATCCTAACAATTTTGTTAGAAAACTGCCAAACTTTCTTGTAAATAATTGAATCATGTTATATTCCAAAGAGCAACAAAAGCGACTTCTACTTCAAATCCATACCAGCATTTGGTGTTGTCAGTATTCTAGATTCAGGTTATTTTAATAGAAATGTAATGGTATCTCATTTTAATTTTCATTGTCCTGATTGGATAGAACATGAAATATCACTTCACATGTTCATTTATTAAGTTTATGTCTTCTCTGATGAGATAATTGTTAAGGTCTTTCATCCTTTTTCAATTCTACTGTTCTCCTTTCATTAAATTATAAGAATTGTTCATAGGTTCTATAATGACAATTAGGATAGACACCAATCTGAGAGCAGGGGAAGGCTAGTTCAAGAACCCTCTCCGTTATTGCTATGAGTCTTAGCTGGGGACAATCTTGTGAGTTCCTGCGGTTTTCCCTAGCTGCAGATTTCTCCCCACCCCCATAATGGTACACTCTCTCAATATATCTCTTTCATGGCTCTCCCTCCCTGTCCCTCCCCCATTTTCCCACCTCCCATCTCCTCCTATCTCCTCCCCTCTATCCCCCCCCCATCTCAGTTTTCCCAGGAGATCTTAACCTTTTCCCCTTTCTGGAGCGATCCATGTGTGTTCCTCTTAGTGTCCTCCTCTTTACCTAGCTTCTCTGGGGTTGTGTATTGTAGCCAGGTTATCCGTTGCTTTGCTTCTAACATTTACTGATGGAAGCACATGCAGAGACCCACAGCCGAGCACTTGGCCGAGATCTTGGAGTTCAGTTGAAGAGAGGGAGGTCAGAATCATGATGGGAAAAACCACAGAAATAGCTGACCCAAGCTAATGGGAGCTCATGGACTCTGGACTGACAGCTGGGGACCCTGCATGGGACTGAACTAAGCCCTCTGAATGTGGGTGAAAGTTGCATGGCTTAATGTGTTTGTGGGTCCCCTGGCAATGGAACCAGGACTTTCCCGGGTACACAAATTGGCTTTATAGACCCCATTCCCTATGGTGTGATGCCTTACTCAGCCTTGATGCAGGAAGGAGGGGCTAGGTCTGGCCCCAACATGGTATAGCAGCCTGTGTTGACTACCCAAGGGAGGCCTTACTCTCTATGAGGAGGGGATGGTGGTGGTATGGGGCAGCTGGTGGGAGCGGGAGAAGAGAAGGGAGGGGGAATGGGTTGGTATGTAAAAGGAAAGAAAATTTTTTTAAATAAAATATATATATATATATATATATATATATATATATATATATATATAAAAGAAACCAAAAAACACAAACAAAAACAAGAATTATTCATAGGCAGGCATGATAGCACATGCCTTAATCTAAGTAGGCAGCTGGATCTCTGTGAGTTCAAGGCCAGACTGGTTGAAGTAGTGAGGTCCAAACCAGTCAGGGCTACATAGTAAGATCCTGCCTCAACACACACACACACACACACACACACACACACACACACACACAACTAATTATTTATGTATTCTTAGTAATAGTTGTTTAAAAGTTGTCTTTTTGTGAGTATTCTCTGTATTGCATAGCTTTGTATACAGTCTTTAGACAGATTTCACACAGAAGGGTTAATTTTAATGAAGTCTATCTTGTATCTCAGAAAACAAATTATGAAATCCAAGGATATCCCCTAAATCATAGTCTCAGACTTTTATAGTTTTGCATTTTACATGTAGAAAAACATTAGTAAAGATTCTCCAGGGATATAGAAGCAGTCGATATGTGCACAGGTATATGACAGGGAATTTAGTGTTTTACATACTTGCTCTGGCTGATAAGGCCATCTGTGAGCTAGGAACCCTGAGATGATAATTGGCTCAGTCTAATTCTGAAAACCATGGAGTCTGGGGAGAAGACTATGATTCAATTCTCAGTTAAATAACAAAAGACAGAAAATCTGAGAGGTCATTGGTGTAAATCCTGCAATACTGTAGCCCAAAAGCCCAAGGTATTGGAACAAGTTTGTCCCAGCTCTTGGGGGAGAAAGGCCAATTAGCCTTCTGTTTTTGGTCTCACTTGGTTCCCAGCTGATTGCATGAGATTAACCCACATAAAGGGAGGATTTTACCAACTTAATCCAGTCAGACTCAAATAGTTTTCATTGTTGGAAAGTCTGTGACTCCAAGTATTTATTTCTTAATCCCATCAATCTGGCATCTAAAATTAAGCATCACAAAAGGTCTGTGATTCATTTTGAGTTGTGCTTTGTAAAATATGAAAGATGTATACCTGGATATTTTTCTTTTTGAATAAGGATATCCAGTTGCTAAAGCACAATATCTTTTGCTTAAGTCTTATGCTGTTCTTTTGTCAAAGATCAGTTAACTGTTTATAGGCCTATTTCTTTGCTTCCTATTCTGGACCATTGATCTCTTTGTCTGTCTTTTACCAATACCACAATTTCTTGATTGCTTCATGGTAATACTTTAAGTCAATCCCTGTCAATCTTCCAGCTTTGTTTTCTTTCATTATTATACATGCTATTCGGAGTCTCTTGCCTCCTTTCTATAAACTTTAAAAGCATGAACAATGTATTGGCCTTTTGATTGGGACTGTATTTATTCATTAATTTGAAGAAAACATGTTGAAAATATTGAACCTACATTTCCATAGAACAAGGGCCCATTTATTTTTGTTCTTTGATTTCTTTTAGTATAATCTTATAATTGTTTCAATTATATCTATTTTGTTTTATTTTTGTCTAAGTATGCCATTTGGAAAATGCTATGGTAGCTCATACTAATATTTTTAATTTCAAATTTCACTTGTTTACTACTGACATATAGGAAAGTGTTTTACATTATTATATGTATTAGCTTATATTATAAAACTTCTACAATGCATATTGGTTTCACAAGGGGTTTTATTGTCAGTCATTTCAAATTTTCTATGTACATAATCATGTCAGCAGTAAAAAAGACAACTTACTAACTACTTTAACATTAGTATATGTATTCTCTTTTTCCTATGTATTAAGATTGAAAAGTCTCAGTGAAGGAGAACATTGTTACCTTCTTCCAAATATTATTAAGTATGTGTGCTGGTTAGTTTATTTTTTTTTTTTTGCAACAAATGAGAATCACATGAGAAGAAGGAACCTCCACTGAGGAATTGCTTCCCTCAAATTGTCTATGGGCATGTCTGTGGGACGTTTTCTTAATTAATGATTGATGTGGGAGGACCCAGTCCATTGTGGGCAGTACTAAACCTGAACAGATGGTCCTGGAGTGTGTCAGACAGCAGACTGAACAAGCTACTGGTGTCAAGCCAGTAAGTAGCATTCCTCCATGGACTCTATTTCAGTTTTTGTCTTCCTTTTGCCTTGGATTCTTAAATGACTTCCTTCAGTTATGGACTATGATGTGTAAGATGAAACACATTATTTCCCTTCCAAGTTACTTTTGGTCAGTGTATAATCACAGCAATAGAAAAGGAAGCTAGAACAGCATGTTTCTGTTTTTTTTTTTCACTATTTAATAAGGCCTTAACTCTAGAAAAACTGTTCAATATGTATGTACTCATCATCTTGTTTGGAATTCTGCAGTCATTTTCCTCTGGTTTCTGTGAATTTTTCAAAAATTTATGGTATTGATTGCTGTTCTATTTTACAAGTGAATGACAATTTGTTCATTCATTTACTAGTTAATAAAAAGGTGAGCTATTTCCATGTTAGAGCTGTTACAAATATAGCAGAAGTGAGATTTTAGAGGCAACTTCTCTCCTTTCTTTTCCTTTATTTGTGTTCGTTAGCCTTCTTTGCAAGTCTCTTACAAGTATGTAATGCATACTGATTAGTCTTTCCTCTTACCCTCTCTTATCTTCCTCCTCTCTTTATCTCTGTCTCTCCTTCCTACATGTACCTTCCCCAGATTCATGTCATTTTATTTATTTTGTGGCTCACTGAGTTTAGCCAGGGCTGTGTTCACATTTTAATTTTACTCCAGCATTTCTCCACTGCTCTTGCATTACATATATTTTCTAAATTGCATCTTTCTTATGTCCTTTTGTATTACTTTCAGGAACTGTTTTCATGTTGTGTGTTATTCTTCAAACCATCTAGCAATCATAGTTTTTTTTACGTTAAACTGTGAAATATTAATTTTTGACACAATGAAGCAACTTTTCACTTTTAAAAAACACTATGATAAATAGTAAGTCCTGACTACTTTCATTTAGCATATTATACTTTGTATTATAGTTCAGTCTAAAAACAATCATATTATGAAATGAAGATGAGAAAGATTATTAATTTTCTAGTTGTATTTGCTTTTACATAATATTATGCTAGAGCTATTGGACAGGACAACCTGCCAAATTACAATAATACTACAGAAGATGATTGCAGACAGGAGTAGCAGTATCCCATTTTGCAGGTATGATTTTTTTTTACCCAAGACAAAAAACACCCCTAACATTAAAAAGATATACATTGGTAGAAACTAATACCAGTGAAACAGCTTAGTAAATTAGTAGAATATGGAATTTCTATATTTATGTATGCAAAATAAAGAAATTTTCTGTGTATAATGTATAATAAACATGAAGAAATTAACTCACAGAACAACAGAAGAATCAAGAAACAAAGTTAACTAAGATTTCTTTCTACCTGTGTGTGTGTGTGTGTGTAATATGTCTCTGTGAATGCATGTTTGTGTGTGTTTGCACATTAGAGTGGACAGGCATGTGCACACATGTATGTTTGAAGACTAGAGGTCAGTTTCAGGTTTCTTCTTGTATCATTCTTTATTTTTATGAGATAGGATCTTTCTCTGAACCCAAAGCCCATGGATTCAGCTATACTGGCTCGTCAATGAGCTTTAGCTATTTGTCTGTCTCTGACGCCCTCCCCCTGCCCACTATCACTAAAGTTACAGATATATGCCACCACTCTTAGCTTTTATATGGGTTCTGGGAATCTGAACTTATGTTCTTGTGATTGCATGGCAGGCATTTACTTACTGAATTTCCTTGTGTCCAACAAGAATTTTCAGATTTCTGTCTGTAAATCTTTTTTTCCAAGACTCAAAGGTGCATCAATGGGAAATATATAACTTGTTTCAAGAGAGCACGGCATCATACTGTAAAGTTAGATATTTTTAAATGGCTAAAACTCTAAGAAGAGAATGTGAAATATTTTCATGAACCTCTTTTATCAAAAGAATTATACTAAAGGGAATAATATTTAAGTTTAAAACCTTGTACCTTGCCAGTGGCCAAATCCTTAAAGAAAATCCTCTCCTTCTCTGAGCAGGAATCAAGTACCAGTAGCTTCTCAGCCTGGGCTGGAACTTCATGCCCCATTCTCATGCTGGGATTTTGTCTGCTTTGAGCCTTTGCAGGTTTGTGTGTGCTGGCACAACCACTGTGAGATCACTAAGTACAACTGCCTTTCTGTGGCCGGAAAACAGCACCACCTCTGTCTCTTATACCCTTTCTGTCCCCTCTTCCTTGATGATCCCAAAGCTGTGGGAGGAGGGGATATTATATAGATGTCCCGTTTAAGGCTAAACACTCCGCAGTCTCTTATTCTCTGCACCTGAAACTGTTGTCAACCCCTGTTTGTATAACAAAGACAAAATGAAGGTTTAAACTTGGATGGAATACTTAAGTTGTGATCATGGGTCTACATAAAGTAGACAGTATAATACTAGCACTTGAGAAGCTAAATTGAAATTTGAAAGAGTAAATTCAAGGTTGACCTAGGATACACAAAGTGATTCAGGGTGGCTGGGACTACATACTCAAGACTTCATCTCAAACAAAATGAAACAAACATTGAAATCTGAACATATTTTCCCAAGTCTGGTAAAAATGAACAAAAACACAAAGAAGCAAGCAAACAGAAAGTACAAAAGCTATTTGTTCATACTATTCAGATTTGGGGGGCAAGAATTTCACGTTTACACCTATGGGATAATAATTCAATAAACAGATTGGGTCATGGAAAAGAAAGTAAATTTCCCTTTGTTCTTAATTTTTACCTGGGACTCTTATAACCCAAGCTAGGATGGCGAGTGCAGAAGAGAACAGAAGCTCATCAATCATACTAGGAACTGCATAAAATTCAAAGAGGTACATTAAAGCACTGACTTCTATAGCATCTTCTATGGAGAACCATGTTTTCCATGGGTGACACAAGAATATGGAGTCTCTAATGGTGGCAAATAGAGGGACCCCTGAGAGAGAACAGTGGATGGGAACTGGTTAGTTCAGTTTGTTAAGTAAAGTGTTCTTGTGTCATCTCCAGGCACAAAAGGAGTGACCATCTTTCTCTGGTGACCAGACTGTCCTTCCTTGTAGAAAGAAAGAACACCTTGTAAACTTATGTCTGGCTTCTAGACAAACAAGAGGATGTCTCCTTCTAAATTAACTTTGGCTCAAAATAATCATTGTCTTGGTGGACCTTTTTTGGATGACATGCTTCAATATTCTAAAGTTAGATGACAACCTCATTGTGTATTTTAGTATTTTTTTAATTTGTGAGTCTTTGAAAAATGAGTTTGGATGCTTTGGGAAATAACCTTGAGTTTTCGTAAATTCATAAAATGTTGATTGACTTATATTGATTAAAGTAGTATGTTTCACTGTTGTTTCTTTCTTTTAGAAATTTGTAAAATATTTGTCATTCATCTTTGAACAGATTTCCTCATCATTTTATCCAAAAATTTCTCCTGAAAGCTTTAAAAAACTCATTTTGGAACATCATGTAAAGTGTGATTTATGCTCCTTGTCATTATTTAATCTTTGAAATGATACTTTATCATTGCTGAAATCAGTATGGGTACATTGAACAAGGTTTGAGAGCCACTCTGTAGGACTGAGTCATTAGCTGGTAATTTTACAGTGGATCAAGTACTATATTTTCATTACTTAGAAAAAAAAATAATGACCTTGCAATTGACTCCTACATTTAACATTTTCATCTCAGCTTTCCTACTATTAAATGTAACTGTTTTCATTGACCACATAAGAAGTGAGAAAAATCAGTGGGTCACAGTTTAAGCTAATTCGGTTTAATTCTAACAATGATAACCATAATTGACAATTTACCAAATCAAAGGCCAGAATTGCAGTCAAAACCCTGTTGGTTTTGGAGTAATTGGCCTTAAAATTTAGAGTGCTATTCTGGGCATGCTAAAGCTCTCTTAAGAACGCATTCATAAGGTGTAGGTAAAAATTTTCAACTCTCAGTGATTTAGGAAATCAAAGCAGTTATGTGAAAACTAGTACTGTCATTCTACTTGCTGTACAGTTCTCTATGAATAATTTTTGTTTCGTTTTTCTGCTCAGGGCATTTGAGTAACAGTTTTCTTCAATGGGAAAAAAATTATTTTCTTGTATGAACTAATCATACAGAACTCCCTAGTTTTCAATGGCCACATACCCATCTCATTTCTACTGAAAATGACTACATGTCATAGAAGCAGGCCAAGGCTGAATATTTTGTGACATTTCGAGAACAGAACAGTCTATATTAGAAAAATAAACAATTAAGGATTGCTGCTCCATGATGATGGTGTACCAGAAACGAGAGGCCTTGAACCAGACCAGTGACTCATTGCAACAAACATTTGCTAGTAAAGCTGATTGAACAGAAGGGTACACTGTGTGACACATTGAGGCTCCCAATGCCACCACAAGGAATGAAGAGGTGTTAGAGAGGTGGAAAAGATAGAGAAGTGGCCGGATGGTGGTGACATACGCCTTTAATCCCAGCACTCAGGAGACAGAGCCAGGTGGATCTCTGTGAGTTTGAGGCCAGCCTGGTCTACAGAATGAGATACAGGACAAGCACAAAAAAAAAAAAAAAAAAAAAAAGAAGTGGAGATATTTGAGGGGGTTGTTTTGTTCTTGTTTATCTTTGTTTGCTTTGTTTATTTTAATTTTGTTTTGGGGTACTGCAGGGGAGAGGGGAGGATGTAGGGGGACTTGGAGGGGAGTGGAATCAGGGTGCACGATGTGAAATTTCCAAAGTATCAATAAAGAAATTATGTTAAATAAAAAATAAAAATAAAAAAGCGTTAGTCCCATGAAAATAGTCCTGTTAAGAAAATAATTCACCCAACTAGGCATTTAGATAAAGCTCACATGCTCACTTTCTAAAAGCATAGTCCTTTGCATAGAATTTAAGCTGCAAAAACAAAGACATTATACTTAGTCATTGAACCTAAAATCTAAAGTAGCTTAAAGACTGTAAAGTACAAATGAATACTAATAACTAGCATTTATTAATGTCAGGCATTGTCATAATGGATTTGCATGGATTATTTCTTTTCATTATTTTAATTTACTTATTTTTAGTTGACAAGTAATGATTGTGTATATTTATGTAGTGCACTGTGATATTTTGATCTATGTTATACATTGTGTGATGATTAAATAAAGCTAATTAGCATATTTATCACATCACCAATTTATCTTTGTTTTGTGATAAGAACTTATACACTGCAGTAGGAAAGAAAATCAGTATTCATTTTGGAAATTGAGCTGGTTCCTCAAAAACTAAAAATATGATTACCGTGTAAGCCAGTAATTAACTGCACTAGTGGATGGCTCTTGTCTGTCTGTAATGTCTCTATTTATGTATCTCTGTATCTCATTATCTCTGTATCTCTGTATCTCTGTATCTATCTATCTATCTATCTATCTATCTATCTATCTATCTATCTTGCCAAAGTAATTGAAATTAAAATGTAGAGCAAATATATTAATTGTCATTTAACTCTTCAAGAAATAATTCGAGATAGACATTATTTCTGTTTATATTTTATGTAGAAGAGGAAATGATATGCAAATAACCTGCCAAAGATTAAACTAGAGCA
Source organism: Peromyscus eremicus (assembly GCF_949786415.1). Classification (NCBI taxonomy): domain Eukaryota; kingdom Metazoa; phylum Chordata; class Mammalia; order Rodentia; family Cricetidae; genus Peromyscus; species Peromyscus eremicus. The sequence goes on from NC_081439.1 coordinate 39,770,984, forward strand.
GATTCTCAACTCTTTCAAAGGCTTTTGGGGAACCAAGATTATTATAGAATCTACTCTTTTGTTAAACTAAGGACTTATACTTATTTTTTTCTTTATTGTTATTGAACTTCAAGTCACATTATGGGCTACCCAATACTGCATCTTTGCATTTAAGGAAATTATGAGCCGGGTGGTCGTGGCATATGCCTTTAATCCCAGCACTCAGGAGGCAGAGCCAGGCGGATCTATGTGAGTTCCAGGCCAGCCTGGGCTACAGAGACAGTTCCAGGAAAGGCGCAAAAGCTACACAGAGAAACAAATGGAAACACATGAACTATTAACCAATGGCTGAGGGGCCCCCAACTGGATCAGGCCCTCTGAATGGGTGAGATAGTTGATTGGCTTGATCTGTTTGGGAGGCATCCAGGCAGTGGGACCGAGTCCTGTGCTTATTTCATGAGTTGGCTGTTTGAAACCTGGGGTTTATACAGGGTTGCTTGGCTCGACCTGGGAGGAGGGGACTGGACCTGCCTGGACTGAGTCTACCAGGTTGATCTCAGTCCTCCGGGGAGGCTTTGCCCTGGAGGAGGTGGGAATACGGGGTAGGCTGGGGGGAAGGGGAGGGGGGAGAACAAAGGAATCCGTGGCTGATATGTAGAACTGAATTGTATTGTAAAATAAAATAAAATTAAATTAAAAAAAAGGAAATCATGGAAGCAATAATGTCCCTCTGACCTTTTCCTGTCCATATCTCATGAAAGAATTTTTAAGATATCTTGTTCTTAATTAGAATATACACTTTATCTTCTGTAATGACTAAGGCAAAATTCCATTACAAAAATGTTTTAAAATCATTTAAATCTTTGTAAGCATTTTTATAAACAAATCTAGGTCACTAATCATTTCCAGGTACATGAGGGATATATGCCAGTATTTATTATCTTATCACAGCTTTGAAGGCTTCAGGTTGTCTTGTTTCCAACTGTTTGGGCTTTTAAACTGATAATTAAATCCATTGTCATTACTGCTGTTTGTATTACAGATCTTCGAACAAATAAGTTTCTATTAGAGCAGTATATAAAATAACTTGAAAAAATATTTCTACCAGTAAAATCATTCTAAAGCTTTTGATTGCTTTTTTCATATTATCAACACTGATATAAGTCATTGTAATGGCAAATAAATCATGTTGAATATCAAAAGGATGGCAAAATATAGACCATATTCTGGTATAATTTTTGATATAGTTCCAAAAAGAAAACAAATAATATCACTAACAACAGATAGTTCCAAGCTGCTTAATGGCATAGGAAAACAGAGGATAAAGTTATTTTTGTAGTTCATATTTAAAAAAAAATTTAGTCTTGCAGAAGTGTCTAATTGTTTGGATAAAGAGAATATCTTGTCCAAATTATACTAATAGATGCCAGGGTTCCTACAATTCACTGAAATGAATGTATTTGTGTTACTTTGAGATTGAAGAAAGTTTGATTTGGAATTTTAATTAGCAATAAGTTGGCCATTTCTAGGTACAGGAGTATATGCTCAACAGTCATTAGCCTGGATATTGCAGGTACAGAATATTTTTATAATCACACAAATATTTAATGTCATTCTATTTTATCAACACTGTGAATTGGCCCTTAAAAACATTTGATTTTTGGTCAACATAGACTAAAGTTGTTCTAAAACATCAGATCATGGTATGAAGACAAACAGTGCGTTTTTATACACAGTGAAAATATTTGATTTATTTACTAATCAAGAGTGTTGAGTCCAAAAGTGAATTATTTATGAAACCTGTTCATACAAGCAAATTTAAGAAAAAAAGTAGATAAGATACAATTTCTGAACAAGAAGAAAATGGAGGTATGTGCATTACATTTGTGTACTTTGTCAATCTCATCATTAAAATTAAATGAATAATGCATTTTAACAAATGGGAAATTACATCAAGCTTTGCAAATATCCTCAAACTGACAAATACAATAGAAAATTCCTTTTTATTGAACTTTTTTCATACAGTATATTCTGATTATTGTTTCCTTTTCCCCAATTGCTTCTATATCATTCCCACCTCTCCACCCAATCAACTCCGTATCTTCTTTCTATCTTTAGAAAAACAAAAAATCAAACACAAAAAGCAAATAAACCAGAATAAATAACAATAATAACAACATCAAAAACAAAAACAGAGAAGGTAAAAGAAACACACACACACACACAAACAAACAAACAAAATAAAATCACAGAATTGGAAACCAAAACACACAAGCAAAAACCATTAAAAAATGCCCAAACAAAATGATTAAAAAAGTTTACAAAAATACCATTGAGTTCTTTCTGTACTGGCCTTCTACTGTTGGACAAAGGACTTGTCCTTAAGTGTGGTTAATGTACCCAGTGAATGCCATTGGAGAAAATTAATTTTTCCTTTGTAGGCAGATCCATGTTGTTTTAAGCAATCCGTTCTGAAATCTCTAGAATGAAGCCTCACAAATAGGATCAAGATGGGTACTCTTGTTAACTGTCTGTTACTTTTACTGTGTTGGATTGTAGAACAAAAACATAAATTTTCTCCTTTTTAGATACCGTGTGAGGCTTTTAGCCCACACTTTCAAAACTTCATGCAGCTCTAGCTAAAAAGCCTTCTCTGTAGGAATCCCTGAACACCCAGAGTTAGAGCCATAGGCTAGGAGTTCCTGTGCAAATATCTAACCAATATGATGTGATTATAGGTAATAAGCTACAATAATGAATTACGTCTTATGTAATGAATGCTTTGGGTGATCACCTTCTAAAATTAAAGTTATTTGTAGTGCTAGCAAATTGCAATTCTAAAACTGAATAAAAAGGTGTGGTGGTTCTACATATAAGTTCAAGGCCTGCCTGGGCAATAATCAGAACAATTCCTCAATTACTCTCATTATTTTAGATTGGTATTTTCAGCTACTCCCTTCCTTTTTTGGAAAGAGAAAAGGTTTATTGGGAACAATGGAGTCTGTCCTAAATAAATGAGGAATATGATTTTATCAATGGCTGATGAATTACACTTCAATGTGTTGATAAGAATATCTGTCTTCTTAGAAGCTATACGTTTTCCCTTTCACTAATTGCACTAGAGGAAAGTCTTTTTCCAAGACAGTAATGGTTTATAAGAAGACATTTTTAATTCCCTAGGTGTTGAAAGGAAAAAAAAAACTCAAAATCTCAATGGGAAAAAAGAAACCCTGAAATAATTTAATACATGTTCAGAAAGAAAAGCTAAATTGGAATTTTTTCATTTGGCCCTTTAGTGATTTAGTGATTCCATGCATGACAATGGGCTCATCAATCAAGGAGTTAAATCACTGGATAGAGTAACATTGCAGTTATCCAATTACTGTAAAAACAAACACACATACATATATATATATATATATATATATATATATATATACACATACAGATTGATGACAGCTGTTCTTGTTCTCAGACAGAATTATGAAACCTTCAGGCTATAAAACATAAGAGCTAAAAATTAGACAACTATTAATAATAGGATTAATTAGATTCTGGTCCTATAGCTAAGAAAATAAAGTGAGAATTAGAATACCACCAAAGTTTTAACATTGTCCAAGTAGCAAAATGCATCTAATTAATACTAATAAGCTGAATACTAACCAGATGCTATTTATATAAGTTACTTTTCAAAACAGAGGAAAAAACTATGGCCTCTTAGAACTAATATGGAAAATTCAGTGTCAGTACCCTTAATGTATTGATTTAAAATATAATTGTACCATTTGAAAATATTGACCCTCATCATAAATACATATCACTTTCTCTAAAATGAATATATTCCATAAAAGGTTTTTGTAAGAGGAATGGCTTTTTTTCATGCATCTTGTGTGAAAGAGAAAGAAGTTTATTAACTACAGGAATTGGGCTTCTGTTCTTTTGCAATAATAATTGTGATATTTTCTGAAGTCTGTGCTGAGACTCTGTATTGCTCCTTAGTGTATCTGCGCTATCATGATGATAGTAAATCATTTTCCTACATTTACTTTGATATTAATCTGAGTGGTCATTCATGTTGCTTCAAGATTCTCAGAGAGGACTTTCAAAATGAAATTGGTGATTGGTTTCCAGACCAAAACAGAATAGTAGTGTCAAATGAGAGGCATTTTTTAGTGTTTTGTCACATTTCATTTTGATTTTTACTTCTTTGCCTGTTTGACATATGTTCCTAACTGGAATACGATAAAGTTTTTATTGCCATAAGTTTGAAATGACCACATTACTCATGAGCTGGAGAGTCACAAGTGAAATTTGAGCTTCTTTCAAAGCTGTAAAAATAAAACTTTATAGTCTTCTCTCCTGGTATATGTTGTTTTATGAGACATATTTTATTCCACTTTACTCTTTCCTTCATTTCCCTTCATTAATTTTACCCTGAATTATAGAATTTGTATTAGAGATTTTCTAGTATATAACACTTTGATTTAAGCTCCATTTTTGTGATAGCTTCTGCAGTTTCTTAAATGGAGAATGTCTGGTCTTTAATTACTACATTGTTCTGTATGTTATTATTTTTCAATTGGTGTGTACATGTATATATTTGCGTACTTACATACCCTAGTATGTGTGTGGATGTCAGAAAACCTCAGGTATCAGTTCTCACATCCTATCTTCTTTGAGTCAGGGTCTCTCTTTTTTTACACTGTGTACACTAGACTTGCTAGTCTATAGGCTTCCAGGAAATCTCCTGTGTCTTCCTTCCTTTTCACCATGCAAGTACTGGGATTATAGACTTGTGCTACAACATCTGGCTTTATCTAGGTGCTTGGTATGTGAACTCAGATCCTCACACTTATGTGGCAGGTACTTTAGCAACTAGGGAATTGCCCAAGCCCCTTTTCTAAGTTTAAGATTAACTATTTTAAAACAATGTTTGTTATAGTAAACATTTCTGCTGCAAGACTGATTTCACTGCAAAGGAGGCAATATTGGATTTCTTAGCAGGTCAAAACAATTGATTGATTGAAATATGAAAAACAAACATTTGGTTCCTCTTGAAAAAGTGACTAAAAATGCTTAGCATATGCATAGCCATGTACATGGTGTAGTACATACATTTCAGTTGAGCTTGACTCTTCCTTTGACATGGTATTCAGGCCAGCTTCAGTACCAGAAAGCAATAATCAAACTAAAAAGTGATTGTAGAATTAGTTTATGTAAATTACATAATTTTCTCCTTCCTTCTCCTCCCCCAAAACCTTCTTATATACCCTTCATTGCTCTTTTTAAAATTCATGGCCTCTTTTTCATTAATTGTTATTATAGGCATATATGTATATATACATACATATATATTAAACAAGGACAGTACGGTCCTATTTTAGTCTACAGACTGACATCTCAGTGAATAAAATCAGAAACATATCTGCATGGCTGACTCTGACTGACTCTGGTTCCTCTTGTATTACTTTAACAATATAAATAAATTATACTTAAAGTTACTTTTGAGTTATAAGTAAAATAATGTAAGATGTACTTCTGAATTAGAGTTTTCTTACACAGGTTTTAAACCAAGTCTCTTTTAAAGGTAAACACACAAATACACACACACACACACACACACACACACACACACACACACACACACATTGCCATGATGATGTTTTAAAATGTGTGAGGAGAGAGAAAAACAATATTATATCACCTTTATTGTTTGCTATTAGGACCAATAGATGCAAATACATATAAATGTACATTTTTAGATGTTTCTAAGTGTATTTTTAATTTTAAAATAGTCACCATTTATGTATTTTGGGGATATTGTTCAGTTGGTAGAATGCTTACCTAGAATTCGGGAGGCCCAGGGATGTATAAACAAGGCATGATAGCCTATATCTGTAATCTCAGCATTTGGAAGGTAGAGGCTGGAGGAAGAGAAGTCATCATTCTTAGGTACTTAAGAGTTTAGGAAACCCTGGGTTGGAGTCTTCGTTTCCAAAAAAAAAAAAATATTGAAAATTTCTAACACTTTTAGCATCACTACTATTCACATGCAGACCTTGTTTCTTATTCTGTTGTTGTGATAAAATACATCAGCTTGGGACCAAATATTCAAATATCTGAACCTATGGCGGACATAGTCAAATAATAACACATTTTATGTAGATTTTAACTGGGGGAAAAAAGAATAGGCCTTTATCCCTTAAGAAGTACCAAAGAAATTTTATTCATCTAAGATTTTAGACACAAAAAATAGCTTCTTCAAAAATACAAGATAAAATTAGATTGAGAGTAAAGACCTTGTTTCGTGCTGAATGTGATAGAGAAAAAAATCCTTTTTTTTTTTTAAATTTAGAATGTGGCAGGGACATGACAAAGAAGATATTGCTGTGGGTTAATATGGAATAAAATCAAGTCAATATACATAGGTGTGGGAAAGAGTCACCAAAAAATGTACCTGTCCAACAGAATTCTGAATCTGCCTCTGTTTTGTCTGGCTGCTATGCTTGGTATATGTGCCATCTGGCTTCTAGTTGCTGGTAATGTTTGCACACTCACACATCAATCAGAACTGGTGCAAGGTCTATTAGGAAGCAGCAGCCAGTTAACTGACATGGCAGGACTGCAAAACAAGCAAGCAGGAGTGCCAAGTGGGAACGTAGTGGATCTGACAATAAGAAGGGATATCGTCTCATTCATCTGATTATGCTGTTGATGTCATGGTTCAGGTATAGTAGGCATGCACATGTCAGGTCCCATAAGGCTTCACTCATATCATTCATTTTTGCCTGTGTAATTCAAATGAGGCAAAAAAACAAATAAAATATTAAAAAATGATTTTAAGCCTTAGTCCTCAGGCCTTTTGGACATAGAAGGATTGTTGGCCTGAACTTGTCATACATTCTTGACTACTAGAAAATATCAGAATCTTGATCCTAGGTCTGTTTGATAGTACAAGTTTTCCACAGCAATATTATACATTTCAGAAGCATCTGCCTGATAAATTCAAATACACAGAAGCTCTCAATAAAATATATTCCAATTCCCTATGTCTTTCCACAAAGCTCTCTGAAACTTAAAGATGAAAGTGATCTTTAAAAAGAGTTACAAACGACCTCTTAGCACACTGAAATGAAATCGAAGACATGGATATGTTTCTCTTTGGAAGCCCTATCATTCAGTTATGTAAGCTAATGGATACTGCAGTTGTTCCGACTGGGCAGTAAATCTCAACCTCCTTCATGCTTAGCTTGTTTTGTACTATGGAGCCATTCCCCTAAAACCCCTAGTATTCTCTTTGAAAATTGTTTAGATATATCTATTACAAATCACAGACATTTGTTTCAATGTTGAAACTGAGGGAAATTAACTGAATACTGAAACAGCACCTAAAGGATTCTTTATTGTTTTCTTCCCCTGCCCCCCAAAACTTAGCTTACTTTGACGCTGTTTGACTAAGAAGGTCATTACATGTTCATCACGTGGCTGTAATAGGTAGAGCATATACAAGATTCCTTGCCAGTGAGCATAACTAAGGCTCACCTAGAAAGCTCTTTAAAGTGACAGTGGGAGATTTTCTCTTTGAAAATTATTTCTTACTCTCGAAATATTGAAATGTGGTATTTTATGTTTAAAATGTATTCACAAAAATAAATTTCTAAATTCTTGCTCTATATTAAACAAATGTCCAATAAAGACCTGTGAATAAGCCTTAAAATAATTTTATTTAGAAATCTTGGTGTAATCCTAGAAATATTAATGGCAAAATAATATGTTTAACTAAATAATTGTGTGCTTTAATAGTGCTGAATATTTCAAAATGTTAAGTGTATCACATGTTATACTTTTACTTTTTTACCTTAAAATAGTACTGTGACACTCCCTTGTTCAGATAGGAAAAATTAAGGCATAAACAGAGAAAATCACAATTTACAAATTTATAAGAATGAAATATTTATTTTGCAGTGTGTATTTGTGTGCCTGTTTGTTTATGCATATGTGTTGTATATTCACGTGAATGTACAGATATCCATGTGGACACCAGAACAGAGTATCAATCATGTTCTTCTATTGTTGTTAACCCTATTGACTTGACACATTGTCTCTTACTGCACTGAAATCTCCCTATATCTGCTAGAATGAATATCCAGGGAACTGGTGTGATCCACCTGTTTTCACCTGCTGCTGGTGCTAGATTTACAAGCACTGCTATCCATGTCTGACTTTTTACACTGGTGCTGAGGATTCAAAATCAGATATACATGCTTGCAGATTCGACATTCTTGCCAACTGAGCCATCAACCCAGCCAAACCATAACTTTTTTAAAAACTAGCTATTTGCCAGGTAGCGGTGGCACACGTCTTTAATCACAGCACTCAGGAGGCAGAGCCAGGTGGATCTCTGTGAGTTCGAGACCAGTCTACAGATCGAGATCCAGGACAGGTACCAAAACTACACAGAGAAACCCTGATTCAGAAAACACACAGACACACACACACACACACACACACACACACACACACACACACACAAGAAAACAAACAAAAAAAAACCTAGCTATTTGCTAGAGGAAAGGTACAGGTTCCTTGTATACATTTTTCTTTCCTTTTTTTTTTTTTTTTTTTTTTTTGAGAGGTTGGCTGTCCTGGAACACATTCTATAGACCAGGATGGGATTAAATGAGTGCACCACCACTACCCAGAATAATTTTTCATACAATAGAACAATAATAATTCTATGTTTCCAAGAACATCAATATTAAAAACAAATCAATGATGCCTTTTGGGGACAAGACAGTTTTGTTGTCAAATTCATGCACGAAGCATTTGATTCAACAATCATTCAAGAAGAGGTGTTTATCTGCTTCGGCATCTGCCTCATTGGCAAATCCCCCAGTTATGGTTTTGGCAGCTCCACAGTTGCAACCACCTCTGGTTTTTCCATAGTAACTAGCTAGAGCTCATCTCCATGGGCTGACTTATTATTCTGAAAATTATTTTCCTCAACTCTAATCAAGACAATGTAATAGAAATTGAGAATTTCCTTCATATGGTCCTGAAAATGTTAACAACTGGTAAAGGGTTCTCATGGTAAACATATATTCCAAACATGTATATTTTTTAATAAGTGGTTCTACATATTATGATAGATATTAAAGAATGCCATCATTTATGGCAGTAAAATTATCATGAGTTCATCACTGTAGCAATTATAGTATTTTTAACCATTTGTACTTTTAAATAATAATAGACCAAAATTCAGAATGCATTCTATGTATTTAGGTATGTCAAATGAGTAAAATGTTAGGAAACATCATGTTTTTAGGCAAGAAGCATAATAAGGTATAAGAGATTCAGTTTTTATTAGGTCATAAAATGATCAAAAATTAAATATTCATATTTGTGTGTAAGTGTGCATAGGCATACTCATGTAGAAACACATACCCATATACAGAGATGCTTGTATACCAAAATGCTATCTCCTTAAAAGATGTAGAGTTTAGTATTTCCTTATCATTGTAAGCTAGGAATCACTAAAGCATAAAAATGAAATTAAGCACACTTCCTTCATTCATTTATCACCACTTTTCAGAATTAGTTGCCCTGTGGGTACCTTTTTAATTATATTGCACATCTTCCCATTAGATATTGGGAGGTTGAAAATTAAGTGACAAATCTAATGTTTCTGTAGAAGACCTGAAGCTATACTATTAAAAAGCTAGTAAAAGGAAAAAGAATACTATGTCCTTATCCATGGAATTAATTATTCTAGTATACTACATAAATTCTATGGAAAATATTGATATAAATGCCACTTAGAAGGTTTATAGTAATAAGTAATCATTTATATTAAGAAGAAATTCAAAATGCTACCTCCTTTGCTCCTGCAAACTGAAATGAAATGTGATTCATGTCCTTTGCAAAATAATAATAATAATAATAATAATAATAATAATAGTTATGAAAGTACTTACTTTATGCCTGGGTCTGTATTTAGGGCTATACAAATTACATGACATTACCACCCTAATTTGAAGGAGCCATTATCACTTCTCTTTAAATACATAGGAGAACTAAAGCACAGAGATTAAATAGCTTTCCAGCAATTATACATTATACAGTTATACATATATGCCTTTAGTGATCAATAGACTCAACTTATCTTGCTTATCCTCTTCCCATAAGAGTGTGTTAGCATTTTGAAGCCAGCATGTTGATACATTATTTGTACTAATTATTACCCTGAGTCAACTTATTTAACAATTTGAAATATTCTCTATCTGACTGTGAAGGAATATATCCAGTTTTAAAGAAAAATAAAAATCCTGGAGCTTTAGATAGAAAGGACACTTTCAAGGTTATCTCACTCCTGTAACACAAGGTCCATTCAAATAAGTTAGAAAATAGCTCTTAAATTCACATCAATTAACATGCCTTTTTTCTAAGAAGTTTGGTAAAAATTTAGCTTTCTCTGAATAAACACAAAATGGCATAATCCTCAGTTATCTAGTAAATAAATAAGTAAACACAACGATCTCATTGAATCGAAAAATGAACCGATCAAAATTATCTTGGCTGACTATTGATGGAGTTATTGAAGTAGTTGTAAATGTACACACAGTTAAAAGAAACAATATAGCAAGATTCATGTTCTCTTGCCCTCTTTTTCTCAGTGGTAATAATTTACACAACTCTAGTACAATATTACAACCATAATACACAATGATTCAGCTCAGCAAGTATTTCTAGATTTGAGCTCTATATTGGGTTTGGTTCCATACAGTTTTATTCCAAATGTAGGTTTGTAGATTATAAAATGAAACTCAGATCACCATGACAGCTAATTTATCTCCCTATTTTTGTGTTTATAATTGCCTATCTATTTGATATCCAGATTTTTGTCAACCCATTTTGACTTAGACAGTAAAAAGAGACCTTGACAAGTCTATCTAATGCTAGTTGTTGGTTGGAAATATTGGATCCAGGTCACTTTCTTCTGTTGGTTGAAGAGGAATAAATCTCCCAAAGTTCTAGACTCTGTACAACAAACCTCTGTCTGTTATCAGGTAATTCCACCAGGCAGAGGTGTCTTCAGTTGTCTATTGTTGGCTGCTGGTGTGTATTGTTATGTTAATGAAGAGGAAGTAGGAGATGTCTTAACTGGCTTATCATGATGAGAAATTTCCAAATTGACTCTTTTGAAAAATTTATGTTGTTAAAAATTATTAGTAGCATTTCAATCCTATAAATTTCTTAGAAGTTTGATAGTAGGTATAATAAAAAATACCTACATATTTATGACAATGTGTATCACTAACTCTCTTCTGCCAATAACAGAGGAAATGTGACACTAATTTTCATTTGATGTTATAATGGTGGGGGGAACCAAGTATCATATGTATGTCTCTGAGAAATAAGCACTTCTCATTAGTGAGTTAACAGATTTATATAATCAGTTGTTATTAACGGTAGTTGATATTAAATGTTGTGGTGCTTAGTAACACATATTTTCAAACAATATAGACAGTTTGGCTTTCTATGAAAGAACATGGCTTTTACCTACCATGAATATTTTTATTTAAATAATAATCCATAAACAGATTTCAATGTATTAGCTTTTTTTAAAAATATAAATCCTCTTTAATTGCTTTGGTCAACCCGAGTGTTCTGACTGTGCCCTAATACCACTGAAATCTGTTACAGAGACAGCTAGAACATTGCTTAAATTATTAATTCACATTTTGTCTATTTTATTAAAAAAGAATTTAGTTTTATTTTACATGTGTGGGTGTTTTGCCTACATGTATGTCTGTTCACCATGTGTTTACACTGCCCATGTAGGTCAGAAAAGGGTGTTGGATCTTCCAGAACTAAGTTACAGATAATTGTGGGCTTCTGTGTGGGTGCTGGAAACCAAACCTAGATCCTCTGGAAGAGTATCAAGTGTTCTTAACCACTAACCCATTTCTCTAGCCCCTCTTTGCCTATTTTACTCTAAATTCAAAGGAAAATCATCTATTAAAGAAATTTTCTTTTTACAAAAACATATATTTATATGTACATAAGCACTATTTTCAACTGATAAGGATTAGAATCATTGGGACATTGGCATATGTTCAGTATTTTAAAATACTTCTTAGTAAATACAATCATGATTGAAGGAAACGTTTAGTTATAATAATACAAATAGTGAATGGTAATTGTATTCATAAACTATACCTTTAAATAGTATGCAAATAATCCATGAAAATTTGTCTTTGTCTCTTGTCAATGAATAGAGAATTAATATGAATGAGATCATTGTCAATACAGATTTCTAAGAAAATTTTCATTAGCTAGAAAAGCAAAGAATTAAGATTTTTTAGAACATAAATGCTCCTTTGAAGTAAGAAATGGCTATACCTGCTGAATCACATAATACAAAAAATTTCTCAAAACCGTTCAGATAATTATGTCAACCTTGGTCAACTTTATCTAGGGGAAAAAATGGGCAACAATGATCCACTTTTTTCTGTAGTTCTTTACTTTTGGTATGGAGTCTCACTCAGGTCCATGCTGGCCTTAACACACAGTTATCCTTCTTCCTCAGTCTCCATGGTGCTGGAATTACAAATATAAAGCAGCCCACCCATGTCATCATTCTATTTTAATATGATAGTTAAAGAATAGGAAGCAAATAAAAAAATAGACATCACAGGGAAAACAATAGAAAAGGGGGTTCCTGGGAAAATGGCAGCATGTTTAGGTTAGCAAACTATTTTGGACATTGAGAAATAGACAACAAAGATAAAGTTCTAGATAATTAAATGTTGGGGTCCTCATCACCTAGGGACTCCTATATCCATTGTGGAAGAAGTATCTTTTTCATGTAGTCTAATCATTTTTTTCCAAACTTATTTTTTCTTGGTTGCCCGTGCTTCATCAAACGACTGCATGAAAATACATAGTCCTCCCTGGAGCTTCAATCTCAAGATTCCTAGATCATATAAAATTATCATGAAACATTCTTTTAAGTTTTCCTTTTCTTAGCCTCTTCTATAATCATTTAGAATTGGCGTGGAAAGGATCAATTACCATTTTCTATCCTTGTTCTCTGAATTGGGCTGGAAAGAAGTAAAAAACTCATTGTGGAAACTATTTTAGTAGACTAGATGATGAGCGTGAACATGGAAAACTGAAAACATTGGATTAAAACAAGCTGTTTTATAAGACTGTAAATCATTGACATTTTATGGATAAAACTTTCACTTTTCTATTCCATTGTACCTTTTTTCATACTTATAGCCTTTGTGCTTCATTTTCATTATTTTTTTTTAAATTTTTATTTTTATTTTGCAATACAATTCAGTTCCACATATCAGCCACGGATTCCCTTGTTCTCCTCCCTCCGGCCCCCCTCACCTTCCCCCCAGCTCACCCCCCATTCCCACCTCCTCCAGGGCAAAGCCTCCCCCGAGGACTGAGATCAACCTGGTAGACTCAGTCCAGGCAGGTCCTGTCCCCTCCTACCAGGCCGAGTCAAGCGATCCTGCATAGGCCCCAGGTTTCAAACAGCCAACTCATGCAATGAGCACAGGACCCGGTCCCACTGCCTGGATGCCTCCCAAACAGATCAAGCCAATCAACTGTCTCACCCATTCAGAGGGCCTGATCCAGTTGGTGACCCCTCAGCCATTGGTTCATAGTTCATGTGTTTCCATTTGTTTAGCTATTTGTCCCTGTGCTTTATCCAACCTTGGTCTCAACAATTCTCGCTCATATAAACTCTCCTCATTCTTGCTAATTGGACTCCCAGAGATCCACCCCGGGTCTAGCCATGGATCTCTGCATCCAGATCCCTCAGTAGTTGGATGGGGTTTCTAGCACGACAATTAGGGTGTTTGACCATCCCATCACCAGAATAGGTCAGTTCGGGTTGTATCTCGACCATTGCCAGCAGTCTGTTGTGGGGGTATCTTTGTGGATTTCTGTGGGCCTCTCTAGCACTTTGCTTGGGGGAGCAGGAGATCCCAGCTGGATCAACAACAGAGAGGGAGAACAAGGAATAGGAGATCATTTTCATTATTTTTTATAGAATGTTTTCACAACTTTCAAGTGTTTATAATTTTCCATATCAATCAATTGTTATAATATGAATGTGTAAAACTTCAAATGACTAATGGGGCTCTATATTTTAGTGATTATCCCTTTCTTATTCTCTGACAATCTAACCTCTAAATTCCAGTGATCCTTACCTTTCAAAAAAAGTAATCAGCTACCTGTCTTTTAAGTAAGGGCTGATTGTTTCAAGAAATGAACATTCTTTAAATAAGAGATCAATTCTCTTATTATGTATCCTCAAAGTATCCTGTACTTCCATTTACAACTAGTACCATGAATGCATACTATTTGTTGGCCATAGGAGTGGAACATCAATGAAGTTTATTCTTAGCATTGTGTCTGTGGTTATGTTCATTTTTTTCTGTTTTCTTAAACAATGAGGTCATAGCTGTATGTTTTGCCATGAACACCTAGTCTTCTGCTTGTTCTCTTTCTTGTGTATCAGGATAATGATAATTTTATTCTTTTAATCACATGTATACTTTCAGTAGTTTTCATGGAATTTTGACAAAGGGAAAAATCAGTGTAAGTGTCAAAAGGGTTACCACAAATCAACTAACTAAATATATAAAAAATTGACTAGACAGACAAGATTAGATTTCTTAGTATTAGAAATGCTTCAATAATATCAGGGGGTCATCTTAAATGGATTTGTTTGAGGAATATGGTAAATTAAGCCTTTGTTTCTCTGTAAACTAACTCTAATTGAGGAAAATATGTCTTCTACTGTTGACTCAAAACACATTTATCACCACAAAGGGCATAAAGGAGAGTTTCTGGTGCCATATTTCAATGAACATGATCCAGGAACACAAATGTAGAGTACCATACCAAATTGCATGCTGTTGTATAATAGCATTTTTGTGGTGTTTTTATAGTAATGGAACAAAGAAAGCCATAAATCAAGGTGTTTTTCAAATACATTGGTGGAAACATTAACTTGGCAGTTGCAACGAAGTGGAGAGTTTGCTGCTATAGGTCTCAGATGCTAGCTGATGACTCCTTGCCTTTTGGTCTGTGGAAGCTGGTTTTGTTAAGTTAATACACTCTAAAAGGCTTATATCTATTAGTCAGAAGATGTTAGGTTTGACCCAAATGTGTGCAAAGAATGACTGTTAAGGGGACAAATAATAACCCAAAGTAATTATAATTAGGACCTTCAATATCCCAAACTTTGTACATCACTGAAGTTCTAATCAGCCAACAAGCCTTTGCAGAGACAGATTCTTTACAGGAACTCTTGTTCACAGTATCTGTAGCCCCATTCTGAATGAGTAGACCATTTCTTTATTTTGGAAAATCCAGCTCTACCAAAAAGAGTTGAGATTGTTATTGCCAATTTTAAATGGAATGAAAAATAGCCCCTAATGTGGGACTTAGTGCTCCCCTACTTGTACAAAATTACAAATTGATCCCCAAGGCAATATAAGTTACAAAATCTTTGTTTAGCTCACCCACATTTGTGTATTCTAGAATTTTTGTATAGAAGAAATAATTTTCAAAGTGTATTCTACCAGTAATCCTAGGATGAAACATAGGAAGACTTCTCCCTGAAACTGTTCAAAATACTGGTTCTGTCTTGCTGCAGTTAAAATAAGCTAAATTCTTTGTGGGTCATGTATTTGTGAAAAGTACTTGGGTGGTAACAGATGGACATTTAAAAGCAAGTGAAATGATAAAACTGTCTCTGACACCTTGTAAAACAAATTGTACAAAGAGCCTGCCAGTTGTGGGAGAGAACATAAGCTTCTTATTCACTTGGAATTTCCTGAGATAAAGGGAGTTATGGACTTGGAACAAAATTTAATATGAATCTGAAAAGATAAGGCTTTTGTTTGGAAGGAGTTTCTAAACAAGGAAGCTACAGAGAAAATAAGAGTGTGAATTTCTGCCTGCCCTTTGCACAGACTACTGACCCTACAGGGTTTGCATGGGCCCCAAAGTTTTTCAAAGATAATTGTGCTCCTGCAGCATCTCTCTGTATAATGCACTCTTCCTGCCCTGTAGCAAACTGCCTGGTATATGAACACCATGGGATTTGACTCTTTGAAGTCTTTTCTTTTAAATGAGTTTGTCCTGTTTATCCAAGTTTTTCTGAGTAAAGGTCAGCTGTAAGTGGTAATTGTTTTATCAATGTTTCCATACCTTGGGACAAAGTGCCTTTCTTATTCAATATTTTCTTTCTAGTTTTACTGTACATGTGGGTAATGTTTTCCAACAGAATTTTTTTTTATGTTCAGGGTATGATGATGCATTTAGCTTGGGGTATTTGATATTTAATTTACAAAACACAAGTTTGTAGTTAGAAGTTTTCCTGTGTCCCACCTGGTCTGTAGCTACTCAGACCCAAATAAACACACAGAGGCTTATATTATTTTTAAATTCTATGGCCTAATGGCTCAGGGTTCTCACTAGCTAGCTCTTACATCTTAAATTAATCCACTTCTACAAATCTATACTTTGCCATGTGGCTTGTGGCTTACCAGTACTTTATATCTTGCTTCTTCTGGTGGTGGCTAGCAGCATCTCTCGCTCTGCCTTTCTCCTTCCTCTCTTTCTAGTTGGAATGTCCCGTCTAACCTTATTCTGTTTCACCATTGGCCAAACAGCTTTAGTTATCAACCAATCAGAGCAGTATACATTTACAGCATACAGAACGACATTCCACATCACAAGTTGACAAAATAGCTAGATACTTGTCCATCGCTGTACTGGGTAAAGAACTAGGCAGCTGTTACTCAGCTTGACATACTGATTTTTCTTTTCTTACACTTACATATAAATACTTTACATTAGTTATTTAAACAATTATTTTATGTGGGACTCAGATTGGTATTTATTTTCAGAGTTCAAAGGAAAGCCTTATAGTTGTATAATATCTTGTTTTCTTTGGTACCTTTGCTAACAACTTGTGCCCTCCCTGCTCTATCCTCTGGACTTTCCACATCCTCTTACAGTTGTGTTTAAATTCTAAGGCTTTGCTTATCATCATTCTAGAAAAACAAGAAAAAAAATAACAAACACAAAACACATATATTTGTGTACATATATGAACAACAACCAAACCAAGAGTCTATTTATCTGAGAATAGATAGGGACATGGGAGGGATTAGAGGGATTGGAAATGAGAGGAGCTGGATGGCGAAAAGGGAAGGGGCAACTGATGTAATTATATCTTAGCTAAAATGTATCTTGAAGTTTTTAAAACAAAAAAACATGAAAATCAATTTGATAGCAAAATGTAGAGTGACATTTTTGGAAGTACATGTTTTCTTTTGTAATTTTTAGAATTTGCTTTTACTATAAATCAGCTGTTGATAGTTCAGGATGACTATTTCATTGTTGAGTTTATTAGGTATTGGAGAGTATCCATTATAGCAATAACCATCATTATGTGTAACCAGGAAAAAAATTGCCAGAAAAAGTAATGTTTCAAGATTCAGATAAGCATATTTGCTACCAATTTGATTCCTAATTATGTTAAATGTGACTTTGGGCCAATTGTTTATATTTCAATGGCATTAAGAAAGGTGCCTGAAAACCATGACATACTGATTTAATATTTGCAATATTTATCTTTCCTGTCTTCCATCTATCTCTTTTTACTCAGATAAAAACATATTATCTTATTTATCATTAAGTCATTAGTACATGACAACCTTTGCCAGAAGCTTACTTTAAATTCAGAAGAATTACTATCTTAATAGGCAAAAAAAGGTAAAAGAAGTCTGTCTTCTGTGAACCACACATTTTTGACCCACAAATACTGACTTAACACATTCTCATGACTGTAAACAATGAAAAAAACAAATGCTTACCATCTGCACATGAAATCTTTTCAAATCATGGGAAATTGGAAATACTACATTTTTAAAGCCTCAATTGATGAAAAAATAGAGGATATGTAAGCAGGGTTGATATTAACTCTAAAATAAAACAACAAAATAAAGCCAGCACAAACTGTTTCCAAAATGCATGAGCACAACAAAAAGAACTGTAAACTTTCTTCTGAATAATTTGGTGTGTGTGTGTGTGTGTGTGTGTGTGTGTGTGTGTGTGTGTGTGTGTGTTGGTAGTGGTTTGAAAGAAAATGGTCCTCAGAGGCTCACAGGGAGTGACACTATTAGATGTGAACTTGCTGGAGTAGATGTGGCTTTGTTGGAGGAAGTGTGTCACTGGGGACAGGCTTTGAGGTATCAGATGTTTAAGCCAGGCTAATGGCTCAGTCTCTTCCTACTGCCTTTGGTTCTAGATACAGAACTCTCAGCTACCTCTCCAGCACCATTTATGCTGTGTGCAATGAAAACCCTAACTAAGACAAAGGGATACATGTTTATTCAGAAACAGAATATCCTGGGGGGTTATAACTTTGGAAATATAATTTAATAAATATAATAGCAATGGAAATATAATTCATATATCATAAGAGCCAGCTCTCAAACATGTACACTTTAGTGTTTCTATCATCTCCAAAGAAATTACACAATTACAGTCCTATTAATGCCTTTTCCCCATCAATCTGCCATCTACTAACCTGTTTTTTTTTTCCTTCTATGAATTTGCCTGTTTTGAACATTTCAAAAAGTAGTCTGGTTAGCTGTAGCTTTTAGTTTCTGTTTTCTTTCTTTACACAAGTGTAGCTAGAATTTTCCTGCCTGGCCCACATTCAGGACAAATCTCTCTCACCTGCCAGTCCCACAGCCGCTCAGGCCCAACCAAGTAAACACACAGAGACTTATATTACTTATAAACTGTATGGCCATGGCAGGCTTCTTGATAACTGTTCTTATATCTTAAATTAACCCATTTCTATATATTTATACCTTTCCACATGGCTTGTGACTTACCAGTATCTTACATGTTGGTACTCTGGGCGGTGGCGGCACACGCCTTTAATCCCAGCACTCGGAGGCAGAGGCAGGCAGATCTTTGTGAGTTCAAGGCCAGCCTGGTCTACAGAGTGAGATCCAGGAAAGGCGCAAAGCTACACAGAGAAACCCTGTCTCGAAAAACAAAACAACAACAAAACCAACATGTTGGTACTTATGGTGGCAGCTGGCAGCATCTCTCTGCCTCAGCCTTCCATAACTGTGTTTCTACTATAACTAAAATACAATTGTCATCCTATTAGTGCACATGTCTTTTTTGTGAAGATGTAGAAATAAAAATATATTATCCTATTAAATCATTAATACTCAGCAGCATAAGATGATTTTTATGATGTTCATAGATGCTGAAAGTCAGAAATTCATATAGAATATACCGGGGATGACTTGTCTACTATGATCTGTGATATCTAGAACTCTGTTCCTGAAGATTTGAAAATCACTGGCTAGATAAAATCCTGAAAAACTACATGTAACTGTTTGGTCATTTGACTTCCTCATTTCATGGGAGTCTCAGAGTCACTAGACTTCTTATATAATAGCTCCTGATTGTAACCAAAAAGAATTGTAGCAAAAAGAAGACACTGCCTGTTATTTTGAGATCTAGCCACAGAAATAGAAAATGTACAACAAACATCCTTTTTGTGTTATGATCTTCACTGAAGTTGTTATGAACTCATGGTGAAGCCAAAAGAGAAAAGCCTCCCTCCGTCATTCAGTATTTCCAAGTTTAGAGGCTGATTTCCAAACCATCATAATACAAAGATGTATTTTCTTATGGGCCTAGGTTTTCATCTTGAAATTAATTAGACATGATTAAAAGAAATGCTTCCTGGACATGAAAAATTCTTCTTAACTATGGATGTTGCTAATTGCTGATTAAAAGACATTGTAATAACTGTAATTTAACCAAGTGAGAACTTATACATAGCAAACCATAATAATTTATCCCCAGAAAATAACATGTTACTTCTCATTACTTTGCTGTAAAACTTTTCTGTAGATAACATTCACAAGTGTTACTTTGACTACTCAGCAAATATTTATATACATTTATATCTTTTCCCACTAAATCTAACTCCCTTCCCCTTTAGCCTTTAAATATATAAGCCAAATCAAATGTCCTTTAATGTATTTCAAGACTTCATTGATTTTTCATAGATTTAATATGTTTGGCCACTACTTTTTGTTCAATGAAATTGAAATTATAATTCATATATATATGCACTATTTACAGAAATATATCTAAATACACACACCAACACACAGACAAATATACACACAGAAACACATGATTCCTGAAATATTATAAAAAACAGAATATAACAAACCAGAGTGTAAGTTTCACACTATATCAAAATACTGTGAGAATGGGGAAATAAAGCTTATTGGGCTGAGAAAGAGAATCATGAACAGCCTCTTGAAGAATGTAGTTCACATCAACGATGTTTAGAATTTACATTTACTGAGTTTACTAGTTAGAATAAAAAAATCCAAATTATTATTTTCATATAATTTTAATTTTTGATGATAGTTTTTTGATACAATATATTCTGATCATGGTTTCCCCTC
Source organism: Peromyscus eremicus (assembly GCF_949786415.1). Lineage (NCBI taxonomy): Eukaryota > Metazoa > Chordata > Mammalia > Rodentia > Cricetidae > Peromyscus > Peromyscus eremicus. The sequence goes on from NC_081439.1 coordinate 39,791,521, forward strand.
CTCTAATTCCTCCTAGATCCTTCTTAATTCACCAACCACCAAAATCTGCACCCTTTTTTTCCCTCTCATGAGAAAACAAACAGGAAGCTAAAACAAACAAACAAACAGAAAATAAAAAAGAGCCAAAGAAAAAGCACAAGGAAATAATGCAGGTACAGAGACACAAACTTGCATATATAGCAATCCCATAAAAACACAAAATTGGAAACCAAAATATATAAGCAAAAGACCTGTAAGGAAAAACAAACAAACAAACAAACAAACAGACACACAACAAAAGCCCAGACAAAACGTTATGAGACAAAAACCTACCAAAACTCCATTGATTTCATTTTGTGTTGGCCATTTACTGCTGGGCATGGGCGCTTCCCTTAAGTATGGTTTGTATCCCTAGTAAAATTCCATTGGAGAAAATGAATTTTTCCTTTCGGGGCAGCTGTCAACTAGACATAGCTCCTGGCTGAGGGATGGGGACTTGCAAAAACTTCCACTCTCAGGCCTGGAACCACAACTTGTTTAGCCCTGTGCTGGCTCTGTGAATGCTGACAGTCTGATGTGCATCAGTCCTGCTGTGTCTAGTCTGCCTTCTTTCCTAGGTGTCCTCCATCTTCTCTGGATGTTACAATCCCTCCACCTTCACTTCTTCTGGGTTTCCTGAGTCCTGAGGGCAGGGATTTGATGGAAACTTTCCATTTAGGACTGAGTGTTCTAAGGTTTCTGACTCTCTGCACATTACCCTGTTGCGAGTCTCTATATTCTCCAATCTACTGAAGGAGGAAGCATCTCTGAAAATGGCTGAGCTATATGCTGATCTATTAAAATAGCAGAATGTCATTAGGAGTCATTTTATTGCTTTATTTCTTTAGCAAAGCAGTAGAATTATAGGTCCATGGATTATCTAGTCTCTAGTTCTTGGCTACCAGAGCAGTGTCAGGCATGGGTTCCATCTGATGGAGTGTGCCTTAAATCCAACCAAATAGTGAAAATAAAAAATGATTTAATAACATTTTACTTGGTAAATAATTTCCCTTTGAAATTTGCAGCACAAAGTGTCAGTTATTTTCCCACATACCACTTTGTATGGGTAAGTCTTTACATGAGTTTTATTAAAAATATATTTCTTTTTAATTTTCTTTTATTTTGAGAATATCAGACACATTTGCAATGAAATATGATTATCTCATCCCAGTCAGAATGTCCATTTTCATGAACACACACACACACACACACACACACACAAAAATCAGCACAGATGTGGTGAACTATCATTTACTTTTTTAAAATGCCCATTTGCTTTTAATATTAGTGATACCTACAGCAAAACATGCTTTTATTTTTCTTCCACCTCTAAAATAATGTCAAACAATGTCATTTAAAAATAGTATGAAGGCGAACTTCGTAATCATAATCATCTCATCTCCTTAGATGTAATTTATAGATGAATGTTATTTTTAATCTCTGAGAGAACGAACGAATTTCTTTGGGAAATAAATGTACCAGAGAAGCAATAATCTTGTAAAGTAGGGTGCCAAATCGGTTACTATTAGCTTGTATTTTATAGTTCAATGTGGCACTCAAGAAGTGAGTGATGTATGTATTTGAGGATATACATGAAAAAGGTAGCAGGATAACACATAATGCTCCAGAAAATGTGAGCCTACACATAAAACATAATGAAAATCCAACATCTTTAGAGTTTTTTTTAAGATTCAATAGTCTATGGAAATTATCATTTTATTAATAGATACAGTTTACTAGTATATCACATTGTTAAAGACATTAATAATCTAAGATTGTCAGTAGTTAATATTAGCATTCTCATTGCCACAAAGCAAAAATAAATATTTTCTGTAAATCTGATAGTTTACATAAAATAGAAAATTCCACTTGGTTTTACATGCATTATAAAATGTTTACAATAAAATTTAGAACTTTTGAACACTATGAAATTTTAAAATTTATGAAAAAATTTAGTAGAAAATTATGCAAAATAGAGAGTAGAAGAATAAAAATAAGTGATGTATACTTTGCCAAGAAAAGAGTTGTTCAGAAATTACAAATATCAATTTCACTTATGTTTTTTATTGGTGCAATAAACATCATGACAAAAGTCCATCAGTCAGGGAAGTCAGGGCAGAAACTCAAAGCAGGTGGGGGCACAGAAACTAAAGCAAGGCCCTGGAGCAGGTTACTGGCTTCCTCTCCATGGCTTTCTCAGCTGGCCTTCTTACAGCAACCAGGACCACCAGCTCAGGTTCGGCATTGCTTACAGTGAGCTGGGAACTCCCACATCAATCATCACTCAAGAAAATGCTCCATAGGCTTTCCTAGAAGCCAATCTGATGGGGGCATTTTCTCATTTAAGGATATCTCTTCCCAGATAACTCTAGCTTGTGTCAAGTAGATGTAAACTAGTCAGCACAACCCCTTTGACATGATTTTTCAAAATTAAAAGTAAATTTCCATGTATACTTAGCAATTCTTCAAGAAGTGTGTCCTTATAGAAAAAAAGAATAATAGAAGTGTGTTCTTTGCATATTTTCACTGTAATATATATATAGACACTCATCCTATATCTAGGTAGTTGGAAAACAAGTAGATGGAAAGAAAGATAATCTAAGTGTGTATAGGTAGATGATAATCCATAAAAAGAAATTTTGTACTGTATTTTTAAAGAGTGAGATCAATTTGTGTACAGTTATTGAAATGTGGCTATTCTGTACCATAAATTGCTTAAAACGTAGACAATATATGAATATATAGATGTTACAAACATGTGTAAACTATTAGTACTGAAATATTATAAATCATTGGGCGATCCCCATGTCTTTCTTGAGGTCCTGTTTTCCAGGTAGCCTCCCTGGTGATGTGAGTAGCAGTCCAGTCAACCTTGTTTCACATCTAGTATCCTCCTTTAAATTAACAAACAAATGCATGCTTGACCTAGAAAGCACAGAGCATTGTTGCTTGGTATCTTATAATCTGTTTAGTAGTTTTCATATATGGAGAATAGAGTTTGATTGCACTTCAAAATCCATCTGTTGATCAGGCAGATGGGGGAGGGGCACATGAGTGTATTTATCTTTTGAAATTTGTATAGATCATTTCATCTTAAGAATTGATGAGCTAAATGTATGCACATAAAGTAGTAGTGAGCCTATATATATATATATATATATGTGTGTGTGTGTGTGTGTGTGTGTAAAATCAGATAGCCTGATTTTATAATAAACATAAATTTATTTCTTACAGTCCAAGGACTAGACTTTTTCAAGTTCTGTGTATGATGTGCCTGCTTTCCCTTGATAACATTCTTTTGATTGTGTCCACATGTGACACAAGAGGGCATTCTTATTCTCTCTCTCTCTCTCTCTATATATATATATATATATACATATATATATATGTGTGTGTGTGTGTGTGTGTGTGTGTAATTTTTTTCTCTCTCATCTCACTATATATCCCTGGCTAATATTAAAATTATGATTCTCCTGCCTCAGCCTCAAGTGTGCCCAGTGCATGGAGTCTCTAATAATATCTCTTGAAGTAATATCTGTGGAACATTTTAGCTATTAAGGGTTTCATCCCTCCTTATTCAGAAGCAATTTGAACCTCTCAAAACTCAAACTAATTAATATTTTCTTTTCTTCATTATTTCCTTTTACCAGAAATAGCTTTTTCATTTTTAAAATAATGCAAAGGTAACTGAAGAACTAAATCACTGTCAGAAAACAAAACCTCTTTAAAAATTAGAAAAAAAAATAATAAAGTCATTTAAACTGACTAGCAGAAGCAGATTCTGAATAAGATGATTAATGCCAAAGAACACATTGATTTATTTATTCAACAAATAAGCATTTGATGAGCATTTACTGACTCTGGGAAGTAAAAAGTAATATCTAAAATAAAATGATGAATAAAGAGCCAATTACTGCTTACAATAAAGTGATAATCTGTTATAAAACATGTCTTTTCTGAAGTTAATTGTACTGAGAAGTTTGAGGAATGACAGAGCAGTACAATACTCAAGCTACTGAGGGGGACCCCAAAAAAAGGAGAAATCAAAACAAACCTGGCCACATGCATAAAAAAACATCTTAAAACATGCGTTAAAAAAATCTCCTCCAATCAGAACTTCTTATTCCCCTTACACATCTCCGTGTTGTTTACTCAAGCTAGATCACATTTGCAACTTTAATTCTGAAACAATGTAAAAAGATGAGGCATTATCTAGGGAAGAAAAGGCAACAAAAATGAAACAACTGTGGTAGACACTAAAAGGTGCCCATAGGATTTGTGTAGAATCTAGTGGGCTGCCCATGTCCCTTCCGTTGTCCCATTTTACAGGATGTTTTCTACTTGCAAGCACTGGAGGGTTTTCCCTGATAAATGTAAGAGGGCAATACACTGGAATGTTGAATCCATAGTGCTTTTCTTTGGTTATGGATAGATGAGAAGGAAAAAACAAAGCTTCTGAAATTTATCTTTCAAAAAGGACTACTGTGGTGGCCATTTTCAGAGGCTGTACGCTCTCCCCATACTTATTCAATATAGTACTTGAAGTTCTAGCCAGAGCAATAAGACAACATAAGGAGATTAAGAGGATACAAATTGGAAAGGAAGAAGTCAAGCTTTCCCTATTTGCAGATGACACGATAGTATACTTGAGCAACCCCAAAGATTCCACCAAGGAACTGATACAGCTTATAAACACCTTCAGCAACATAGCAGGATACAAGATCAACTCAAAAAAATCAGTAGCCCTCCTATATACAATGGACAAAGAAGCGGAGAAGGAAATCAGAGATACATCACCCTTTACTATAGCCACAAATGACATAAAATACCTTGGGGTAACACTAACCAAGGAAGTGAAGGACCTATATGACAAGAACTTTAAGTCCCTGAAAAAAGAAATTGAAGAAGATGTCAGAAAATGGAAAGATCTCCCATGCTCATGGATAGGCAGGACTAACATAGTAAAAATGGCAATCTTACCAAAAGCAATCTACAGATATAATGCAATCCCCATCAAAATACCAACACAATTCTTCACAGACCTGGAAAGAATATACTCAACTTCATATGGAAAAACAAAAAACCCAGGATAGCCAAAAGAATCCTGTACAATAACACAACCTCTGGAGGCATCATGATCCCTGACTTCAAGCTGTACTATAGAGCTACAGTAATAAAAACAGCTTGGTACTGGCATAAAAACCAACATGTGGACCAATGGAATCAAATTGAAGACCCTGACATTAATCCCCACACCTATGAACAAATAATTTTTGACAAAGAAGCCAAAAGTGCACAATGGAAAAAAGAAAGCATCTTCAACAAATGGTGCTGGCAAAACTGGATATCAACATATAGAAGGCTGCAAATAGATCCATATCTATCACCTTGCACAAAACTTAAGTCCAAGTGGATCAAGGACCTCAACATAAATCCAGCTACTCTGAACCTGCTAGAAGAGAAAGTAGGAAGTAGTCTTGAATGCATTGGCATAGGAGACCACTTCCTAAAGAGAACACCAGTAGCACAGACACTGAGAGAAACAATCAATCAATGGGACCTCTTGAAACTGAGAAGCTTTTGTAGAGCAAAGGATACGATCAACAAGGCAAAGCGACAGCCTACAGAATGGGAACAGATCTTCACCAACCCCACATCTGACAGAGGACTGATATCCAGAATATATAAGGAACTCAAGAAATTAGACATCAAAATGCCCAACAGTCCAATTAAGAAATGGGCTATAGAGCTAAACAGAGAATTCTCAACAGAGGAAACTCAAATGGCTGAAAGACATTTAAGGAATTGCTCAACATCCCTAATCATCAGGGAAATGCAAATCAAAACAACTCTGAGATACCACCTTACGCCTGTCAGAATGGCTAAGATCAAAAACACTGAATACACCTTATGCTGGAGAGGATGTGGAGCTAGGGGAACTCTCCTCCACTGCTGGTGGGAATGCAAGCTTGTACAACCACTTTGGAAATCAATATGGCACTTTCTTAGAAAATTGGGAATCCATCTCCCCCAAGATCCAGCTATACCACTCTTGGGCATATACCCAAGGAATGCTCAACCACACCACAAGAGCACTTGTTCAGCTATGTTCATATCAGCATTGTTTGTAATAGCCAGAACATGAAAACAACCTAGATGCCCTTCAACTGAAGAATGGATAAACAAAATGTGGTACATATACACAATGGAATACTACTCAGCAGAGAAAAACAGTGACATCATGAGGTTTGCAGACAAATGGATGGATGTAGAAAAAATCATCCTGAGTGAGGTAACCCAGACTCAGAAAGACAAACATGGTATGTACTCTCTCATAGCAGGATACTAGATATGGAACAAGGATGACTGGACTGCTACTTACATCACCAGGGAGGCTACCTGGAAAACAGGACCCCAAGAAAGACACGGGGATCGCCCAATGACTGAGAAATGGAATGAGATCTACATGAACAGCCTGGACATGAGTGGGGGTAGTGAAGGGCGAGGGTCGAGGGAAAGAGAGCTTGGGGGAGCAGGAGATCCCAGCTGGATCAAGAACAGAGAGGGAGAACAAGGAATAGGAGACCATGGTAAATGAAGACCACATGAGAATAGGAAGAAGCAAAGTGCTAGAGAGGCTCACAGAAATCCACAAAGATACCCCCACAACAGACTGCTGGCAATGGTCGAGAGACAGTCCAAACTGACCTTCTCTGGTGATGGGATGGCCAAACACCCTAACTGTCGTGCTAGAAACCTCATCCAACTACTGAGGGATCTGGATGCAGAGATCCATGACTAGGCCCCGGGTGGATCTCTGGGAGTCCAATTAGCGAGAATTGTTGAGACCAAGGTTGGATAAAGCACAGGGACAAATAGCCAAATGAACGGAAACACATGAAATATGAACCAATGGCTGAGGGGTCACCAACTGGATCAGGCCCTCTGAGTGGGTGAGACAGTTGATTGGCCTGATCTGTTTGGGAGGCATCCAGGCAGTGGGACCCGGTCCTGTGCTCATTGCATGAGTGGGATGTTTGAAACCTGGGGCCTATGCAGGGTCCCTTGGCTCGGCCTGGTAGGAGGGGACTGGACCTACCTGGACTGAGTCTACCAGGTTGATCTCAGTCTGTGGGGAAGGCTTTGCCCTGGAGGAGATGGGAATGGGGGGTGGGCTTGGGGTAAGGTGAGGGGGGCAGGAGGGGGGAGAACAAGGGAATCTGTGGCTAATATGTAGAACTGAATTGTATTGCAAAATAAAAATTAAAAAAAAATCCCAAGACTGTGGTGGTATTTTATATTAATAAATAAAGTTGCCTGGGGTCAGAGCTATTAGAGCCATAGCAAGTGCGTGGCAGCGGTGGTGTACTCCTTTAAGGACCTGGAGGGCGGTACATACAGGCAGTGATGAAGCAGTCACATGATTGGGTTTACAACCAATCAGAAGCCAGAACAGAGAGACTATAGAGACTGACACACAGGAAGGAGGGCTCCTCTTTCGGAGAGCTCTCTTGGCTGAGGAGGATCCCTGAATCAAGAAGGGTGAGGCTCTTGGCTCTGACCTCTTGGCTTTCTTCTCTGAATCGGCTCTGTGTTTTCTGTCTAATAAAACCGTTGGCTACATTCACACTGAATTACATCTACACAAGACAACATAATAAAAAAAAGTAATCCTAGAAGACAAAATGTTGTAGAACCAATGAAACTTTTATATAATACTCTAAGGGGTATTAGCATAAGACAGGAGTGAGAAGGGAATAGTAATGACATGGTATATGATCTGCTAGTTGTCTTTCATTGATCTATAACATCTCTGAAAAGGCATTATTCCAAAGAAGAAATCAATGCCCTTAGAATATGTATTCATATAGTATTTTTGAGGAGGCTAAAAACAATTATACTACTATATTGGTCCAAACCTAGAAATATAAACATGTATACACATTGCACATACTACGAAAATCATGCATATATGTTCACTATTCTTTGAATTTTACACACACATACACATACACACACACACACACACAAACTGTGTCAATATTGAAGACAGTTGACACATAAGAAGCTGAACTCGTAGTCTAAAATTTTATTACCACAAATTTATCCTTAAAAAGTAAAAAAAGTCTTCTAAACATGAACAAATTTTAATACAAGTAAATATTCATAATTACAATGGATTTCTTTTTTCATCATTACAAAAGACCACATGCAGACAGGCATGCTTTAACAGCTGAGGGAATTAAAATTCTGATGTAAATGAGCCTGGAAATTATACAGTAGTGAAGGTACATGTCTTAGTCTATTTTATATTGTTATGAAAAATTACCATCTGTTGTATAAAGTACAAAGAAAATAAGTGTATTCTTCTGAAAATTCAAGTAATGGAAAGTCCAAAAAGCAGTGCATTTATGTCTAACAATGTTCTTCTGATTGTATCACCAAATGGTATATAGCATTACGTGTAAGATAGTGGGAAGGAGGAAAGAAGCTAGAAGCCAGGGGAGAGTCTAGGGGGCAGAGAGGTATGTCAAATGTTGAAAGCAAAAGAAGATGTAGGAGGGATTGTGCTTCTCTTTTATAGTAATTCACAGTTAGGAGATTTAATCCATTCTTCCAAGATCTATGGCATTCTGAGAGATCAATATTATATCTTCCTGTAGGCAGCCATGATCCTCCCAATCACTTTGCAGTAGGCCTCAGATCTTAGTAGTTCCACTAGCTTCCAACACCATTAAATTGAGAGCTAAGCATTTAGTCATGAACCGCTGGGAAACATACTATGTACATACCATTCCATTTGTACATTCATATAGTTCAAAAGTGTCTCTAAATCATAGCTTGAGACTATGTCAGTGTAGAGCCAGTAGAACAGGGCTTTCTTTTTATGATAAGGAAAGAACAGGGCTTATGAGATGCTTCAGCTGGTAAAGTACTTACTTCGTAATCCTGAAGCACTGAGTTCAATTCTTGGAACTCAGATCAAGGTAGAACAGAATCAACTCCACAAAGCTCTCCTCCAACTTCTACATGAATTCTGTGGCATATGTCTCTATACAGCACATGATAGACACATAGGCAATATAACAAATGAAAAAAACTTTATAGCAATCTATGTTCCATAGTCTGTTATATATATTAATTAATATTTCATTCCATATTCAATGGAGAGTTATAGTTTCTATGAGAAAAGCATTGCCCCAATGTCTTTTTTTTCTTTTCAGAATTTTCTAATGGACTTAAAATGACAGTATGTTAATCAGTTAGAAAATGTTTAGGCATGCTTAACATATAGCAATGGAAATTATTGAGTACTAAAGTAAAGTACAATGGGTGAATTAGTTATACCATTAAAAGCTTTTATTAAGTAGATATTACATTCATGACACACACGCACATACACACGTATAGACACACACACACACACACACACACATATATATGTAAAATTTATACAGTCAAAACATTCCTTATAAGAAGAAAACATGAATCATAAAGTAAATAAGTGAATGAGTATCTCCCAAGATAGACAAAATAAAGCAATAATAAGGAAAGTCACCAACTAAGCCAAATCAAACTAAAAATAAATAAATTTGAGATGAAATAACTTATGTTTACACTGACTTTTCAAAGAATACAGGTGAATTGTAACTTATTTGATTTTAAATACTTTCCTAAATTTGTTATTATTACAAGTAATTCCGTGAAAAAAATAAATTACATTAGTTAAAAAATAATGAGGTTCAGTTGCATACAAGTAAACAAAGGGAAACATTGCAATAAAATGTCATATTTCCCTGTGGCATGCATGCTCATTGAAGTGGTATGCAGGACTTATATGCCATGGCATTTTGAGACCACACAATAGACAAATAAATGTAACTCAGAAAGAAAGATTCAGCTGTACTCTTGTCCCTGACTGAGATCATTGATGAATTCAGAGTAAAAGTATATAAATGAATTTGTCTAACCTGAGCTGAACCTGGGGGAAACTACCTATTCAGTAAAATAAATGAAAAAGATTTGCATGGGGTATGGTGCCAAAGGTTGGCTTAAAAGATTTATGAGGCAGTCCATCAAAATGGAGAAAGGGTAATTGAGTCTTAATCCCATTACTTCAAACACAGTCTGCATATCCAAGCTGCTCAAACTCTTCATTTGTGGGTACAGCACCTAGAGGAAAAAGATCAAAGACATCTGTAAGTTTTTAATGCTCCTCCCCAAAAAATGCTGTATTTTAAATCCAAAAATGTAGAAGATTGGTCTATTCATCAGTCTTGTCATATGTCTCAAAATTGTAACTTCTGTGAGTATTTACGACTTATCTCTATTTGGGTGTAATGAGAACTGGTCAATAGTATCTTTAAAAGATATTAGTACAGAAAAAGAAAATGTTTTGCTGCTTGCTTATAATGGGCATTTGGCCCATCATTTTGTTCCTTTAAAATAGGGAGGCTAAGTAATGTAGTGAGTGACCTTGTAAACTTAACTCCAGTCCTTAACTCATAAAATATAGTAAAAATTTGCCCTACTATTAAAAAGGGTATAAAATAAAACACACTATATTCCAGAAAAGATGAATAGATAAAATAGTTAGAGCTACTCTCTTGGGAAATGAGTTCTGATAACCCTGCGAACTTGACAAACTGAAACCAAACCAGTCAGCTACCTATTAAAGACAAACTGAGTGGGAACATCAGTTGAAGTAGTGAGGTCCCATTTCCCTCAGTCATATTAGCCTAATACGGAAACACAGAACAAAGTGGAATGAACTCTACTTCACTTTGTAAAGATGACATGGTGTTTTAAAGGGAGAATGAGAGATCAGGTGTGAGTGGGGATCATTAATATTATGGAATCAGGGATGTCCTATTTGTTCTTCGATAGCTGATACTTGTAGAATCAGGGGATTCTTTTAGCTGCCTTTGTTTTACCCAACATTCACTCTAATAGCATTATCATCCACAAAATATAAAAAAAATGATAAACAACAACAAAAACCCCACTTCACACTTCACTCCTCCATTTTCCTGCCTCTCCATCATACATTCATTTGTCATAGTGGCCTTAGAAGGTGCAGTGTGTCATATGGTATGCCCTTTTGCCCAAACAGCTTTACTTGCACATGTTCATTGCAATGAGTTGTTGGTCTTATTCAAGGACTCTGGCTTCTGCTACACCATCAATATTGGACCCTCACCAAAATTCTTCTTGGATATCCTGCTCTTGTTCCTAGTTATGAAGATCTTGTAACTATAGTTCCACAGGACCTTTATGCTTTCTAGCATGTCGTAGATGGGGTAGATGTTGAAGTGGGACAACTCAAAACCCTGGATGTGGGCGTGGGTGGTAGCTGGGTTAGCCTGGGACTATTGTAGAGATGAGCAAAACCCTAAAAATTATGGTTGGCTTATATCACTTGACCGGTACTCAAGGAATGGCAAATATGGAATGAGATATTTTGCTTTTTATATACTTAGTACAAGGCTCATTTTAAACTGGATGGCTAATTCACTTGAGCCTTGTTTGGCAATAGAAAAAAATTTCATTGTTTGCTTGTAAATATGATCTTTTATTGTGAAACAATTCCTCATATTTTAAGTTTGAATTAGGAATTATTTTTTGTGTGTAGTAGCATAAAATTTCAAAGCTTTTTAGAAAGATTATCATTATGAAATTTAACATATAGTAAAACAGTAAAGGTTTTCCAAGACTAGAATTTGGAGCAAGAATTGACAGTCTGAAAAGTACATGCGTTCACTTATAAAAGTTTGATTTTTCAACTCAGATTTCCAAAGTTTGGAAAGCAGATGCTGAATGGATTTCGTGCATATGGAACATGCAGTCATGGGAAAGTGAATTATGGACGTGAAAAATATCCTAGCCTCTTAGGAGACTGAGGCTTTTTGAAGGAATGTGTGATAAAATTGATCTGAACTTTATCTTAGATACTTGAAACCTGTGATGACCTGACATTGCTCTGAAGACACAGAACACACATAAACATCCACAAGTGACTTCAGCAATACCTCTTCTTCACTTAGAGGAAAGACTCTTATTAAGAACTTAGATTGAGAAAACTCCCTATCCACAGAACAGTGGCTTGGGAAAAGGGGTTATCCTAGCACATTCTGAAATTTCTACTAAAGGCCATTTAGTCTACATCAATATTTGAATGGAGGTGGTGTCAATTGTAAAAATGCATGATGTTCCAAAAGGTTAGCATTTTTATTTTTGTTAAGGTTTCTGATAAATAATCCTATTTTGAGGATGTAGGTTCTGCAATATATGTAACAAATGGGACTCTTTAATATCAGAGTTACCCTTAGGGCAGTAAGTACATTTATTTCAAAGAAATATAAAACTGAAATGAATAGAATATTTCAGGTACCTCAGATCATTACAAATGAGTCATCAAACCTCTCTATTTCCTTGGGTTATATGAATAATGCCTTAAGATAGACTGAAGCTCACCAAAGTGACTTTCTGAGGCCTGGGGGTGGGAAAGGTTTCAGAGAGGGGAAACCCCTGGGAAGAATTGTTCTGGTAACTGTCACGTAATTCATCTCAACAGAAGAGAAGCTGATTTTCAATCAGTCTAAGGTAATAGAAGATGTCAGAATTCTAGGGATTATTTTGTCTTCAGTAGTCCACTTACCCTGCTCAAGAACACCCTAGGAATAGCAAGTGAATCATAAGGAGAATGACATTCAAGCACATTTATTTTCTTCAAATATTGATATTTCCCCCTTAAAGTTATATGTCTAAAAAACTTTGTTCTGAGAAGTAGTCCATTAGGGCGAGAGACACAATTGTGTCAAATATGAAATTTGATGGCCTCCTCAGGTTTTAGTATGTCCTGGGCTGGGAAAGTTTTGATTATTCATCTCTGTGTTCCACCTGAAAGCAGGTGGGACACAGTCTGAAGCTGCAGATTAGTGGAAATGCTTGTAGCTGTTCTACCTCATTGCCTATCGGCTAAATCTTGCTGACAATATAGGAATTCTTCACTATTGAAGGAATTAGCCTCCCTGGACTGATAATTTTCTTGGTTTATGGTGTGTGTTATGTTTTTGTAAAGTGGAAAAGAGTTGAGAGTGTGAATGTGATAATCCTAGAAGGTAGCTTTAGGTGATTCAACCTACCAAATACCACCAGAAAACTGGATAGAATTCAGCGGAAAAAAGCAGACTCAATTATATGCTCATTTTTCTGTGTTCCCAGGATTTAGCTTATAGTGCATGGCTCATAAAAGACTCTATAAATGATTATTGAATATATGAATAAATGAAAGTGGGCACAAATGAATATGTCCCTGGGATTTTGATGTGCTTCCTGGTTCTCTTATTATATGCATAGCTGTCTTGTCATTTAGTATTCATAATACATGATAGTTTTATTTATTTTCTTGAATGTCTGATCATATAAAATTGGAATAAGTAATCATAATAGAGAGAAAATGCAATGGATGAAGCGTTAGAAGATTGAAGCCATACAATTTAAACTCTGAGTCAGTATTCTTACCTGTAAATGAGATTTATGGTATAAAACTTGTTTTCTCTGCTATGGTACTTCCAGACTGTACCTTCTAAGAAATTCTTAGTTATCCAATACCTTACTATATATTTATTCAACTATCTTCATAGTCCTAACAGAAATAATCTCTCTAAACATATGAAGTAAAACAGTGCATACAGAATAGGAGAGCTAATCCATGCAAAGTCCTTAGAATAGTCTCAGGATTGTTACAAATGCTCATTGTCTTAGTTATGGTTTTTCTTACCACTACCTCCACTTCAATTATCATTACGTGCATGCTATTGTTTAGATGTGTACTAATGACCATAGTTGACCTCTACTGTCTAAGGTCCTGCCATGGAGTAGGGGTTTCTTAAAATCTATCTCATTATGACAGTTCTGGTTCCATATGTTGCAACTTTAGGCTACACATACTGTTGTGCTTAGCAATACTAACACATTTGTAATTTTCCCCTAGACTGCTCCATTTTAGTCCATTGTACCTTTACACTCACTGTTTATTGTGATTAACATACCAGCCTTTCACAGACAAACTCCTGTCAATTGTGAGATTACCAAGTGACATGGTTAGGCTTAACTTTCTGCCATTTAGTTGCTATGAAGGAGACATACATGCTTTTCTATCATTAAGTATAACTTCTACATGGTACTCCTTGAAATGTTTGCTTAGAGAGCCACACCAAAACACTGAAGGCATGTCTTGAAATTATGATGTGGTTAAGTGAATTCACTATATATCTCTGAGCATTTCTGTCAGGGACACACTGAAAAAGAACAATAGAGTTTTGACTGCTTTTAAATTTGCAGCAGTGTTGACCTTTTTAGGGAGACCTATTTGGGACACTAATACAAATTAATTGGTGATTATAAAGAATACCATCTATTTCCTATCCCAAGATTATTCTTTACATTGAAATACATCATGGAATAAGAAACATTAAAAATAGGAAAGAGTATCACAATGATTGCATGATAGGGTATGAATCTGTGTCACAATCTGATAAGCTAAAAGAACCACCATAAAAATTACTAAAGTTTATGCATATAATTAAGGAAAGAAGAAAATGTGTTTGAGTAATTCATTTGTACCTAGTAATTTTCTTCCTATCTTTGAGGCAAGCTTGAGTGTTTTCATTTTTCACTCAATGCTAATCACTAATATCTATCATCTATCTTCCTATGTGTTATTCTATCTATCTATCTGATCTAGCTGTTCATTTATTCTATCATGTCTATTAAACATGTATGTGTTTATGTGTGTCTTTAATAATCTAATTGAAATAGTGAGGCATCAAAACATTAAGGTATTTTTACATGAACACTTTACATTTTTTACACACACTTTATGTCTGTGTTTCACAGCATAAGAGTAATAGTATTTCTTTTTCTTTTGTTAATTTTATGAAAGAACAAGAACATGTGGAAAGATTTGGACTATTTAAATCAAAACATTTCTTTGAAAGTTTTATTTGTTGGATACACAAAAAAACATGGTTTAATGAGAAAGGACATGCTTTTGATTTGTTAATTGTTGAGACAAAACTTTGTTAAAGTTATTTCAAAATTATTAAATCTTGGGACACTCTCTGTATTTTATTTTATCACCTTTACCATGACTATACCTAGGTATCAAGGTTGCTTTGATATGTGATATAATGTTAAAGGCTTTGGAAAATTTAAAACTCTACACATGCAGTACTATTTTGCTCAACATTATTTCCAACATATTTTGGAAAAAGTAGCAAAGGGAAAAGACAATATAATGTGAATATTCTCATCTTCTATCAGTGACACAGGGTAACTGTGGTTAACTAATTTAAATACTTTGGCATCTCCTGCTTTGACAGAAGAAAATATTCTTTGAACCTATCTTAGAATTGAGGCATATGGAATTGATAAGTGTTTTTGTTGTTGTTGTTTCTGTTTTTTAGCAACTGA
Organism: Peromyscus eremicus; assembly: GCF_949786415.1. Lineage (NCBI taxonomy): Eukaryota > Metazoa > Chordata > Mammalia > Rodentia > Cricetidae > Peromyscus > Peromyscus eremicus. Next base: position 39,807,016 of record NC_081439.1, read on the forward strand.
AAAGTTCACTGCTAAAACATTTAGCAGACCTAACTTAGATAAAAGAGGTAGAGAAAAGGACAATATAAAAATGGCTTACTATACTTCATAATTTGTGCTTATTTAAATGAATGATACAAAATAAGTCATTCCCATAACACCCAAGAAAATTTCAACTACAACATATTCCTAAAGCACTACTTACCAGTGCAGATGCTAGTACAGCCTTGTACGTGTTAGACTGTCTTCTCTTGGGTCTCACAAGAATAACATTTGTTCATGACATCTAGAAAACATGGAGCATACTGTAGCTCTATGTAAAAGACTGCTGAGGTAACTGGATTCACTTGAAAAAGCAGCCATTTCCTTTCCTTCTGATTAAATAGGGTAGAGAGGTACTTTCTCAATGGCAATTTCCAAGGCCAAGAAAGGTTTTGTCATCATTACTCCTCTCTCTGTGTCTGTTAATCTTGCATACCATAGTGGTTTGAATGAGAATGATTCTTATATATTATAAGATATATACATATCATATATATGATATATATATATACATATATGTGTGTGTGTATATACATATATATGTGTGTATATGTGTGTGTGTGTGTGTGTGTGTGTGTGTGTCAGTGAAGGAAACCTTCAACAACAGAAAGATGATACAAATATAATTGTACAAGGAGGATCAATTTCCAGCCCCATCAAGCAATAGAACTTGTCAGTTTCAGACATGTAGTGCTTCTGGCTTTAGAGTCAAGGACATAAGAAAGGGTTTGTGGAATCTCCCCTTGTGTCTAAAGAAAGCCACTGAGGCCAGATATGTGTCTGAGGTATCACAGCATGGAGGCCTAGACTGGCCATTATATGGAACTATGAAGGTGAAGCCTAGATTGTCTTGGAAGCCCAAAGATGTTGGAGACGGCAGAGTTATGGGATACCTGCCAAGGAAAACTGCAGACCAGGTGTGGAACCAGTCCAAGAGAAAGAAGCATGTTGCAGTTCACAAAGCTGAATAGAGTTGGAAATCTCAAGAGCTACTTGACATCAGACATGTGGATGGAGAATTGGGAGTTTGTCTTGCTTGTTTTTGGTCTCGCTTTGGTCCAGTATTTCCTCACCATGTGCCTTTTCCTACACTTTGGAATGGTGATGTATTTTTTGTGTCATTGTATGTTGGAAGCACGTGATCTGCTTTTGATTCTGATTTTACAGGGTATTACACTTAAGAGATTTCTGTAAGTCCCAGAAGAGACTTTGGACTATTAAACTGTTGAGATTGCTGAAATCTATGGGGATTTTTGAAGTTGGACTGAATGCATTTTTGCCTTATGACATGGCTACTATGAATGTGTTGGAATAGAATGTGGTAGTTTGAATGAGAATAACCCCCTTAGGTTCATATATTCGAATACTTGGTCATCACGCAGTCACACTACTTGATGGGGATTAAGAGGTGTGGCCTTGTTGGAGTAGAAGTGTCCTTGTTGGTGGAAGTGTGCTATTGTGGGTGCAGTTTGAGGTTTCAAAGTCTTATGGCAGGCTCAGTCTCTGCCTGCAGATGAGGATGTAATTCTCAGCTACTGCTCCAACACCATGTGTGTTGCCATGCTCCCAACCATGTTGATAATGAACTATGGCTCTGAAACTGTAAGCAAGCTACCAGTTAAATGATTTCTTTTACAAGAGTTGTCATGGTCATATTGTCCCTTCATAGCAATAGAACAGTGACTAAAACATATACTTTCATGGTTTACTTAATGTGGCATGTGCAGTCAAAACATGTCTGAAAGTATTGTTTGTATATGTGCATAAAAATTACACTAAAGTCCAGTTATGACTACCTTCTTAGATGACTGTGTCCATCCTGTTTAGCTCTTACTTTCCAGCAAGTATGGTCATAGCCATAGGATATTCTTTTATAAGTAGCACACAAACTGTACCATATAACGTCTCAAATCTGTTACACTAAAGTTTAGAAATGTTAGTTTGCCCTCTTCAACCTCTTCCTGGGAAAGATATCCTTTTCTCATTTCCTCTACCTGAATCTTATGTATCCTTTATACTTCCTCTTAACTGGGAATCCTCATTACAGGGCAAGGATTATATCGACTTGCCAATTGTACAGGGTATTAATGTTATGGTAATATATGAAAAATGCATGACTTTTCATTATGAAAAGTTTAGTAACAATTGCTTTTATCTTTTGACAAATAACCTTTTATAAATTACTACTAGGGTAATTTTTAATTATATATCTAAATAACACTAAATTGGACCATCTTTATTTTAATGCTGAACTAGACATTCCTTGGCAACTCAAGCAAAAATATTTTTTTTTATTTTTAAACTTATGATTCCATGAATAAGAAAATGCAGAGTGTGAATGAAATCAACTTCAAAATTATGCTATGCAGACAACTTTAAAAGAATTTTAGAAGAAAATGAATGGGCATAACTTCATTTTGAGGGTTATTTATTTAAATTTTTGAGGTGGGCCAGAGGCCAGATTCCTAATTACTTCTGTATATACAGTATAAAAATTGCTTAAGGGATTCTGGATGGATTTTCCAAAAGGCAATTAAAGATTCTCAGTAAAATAAAATAGTTCTTCCTGATAAATTTTTGTGAGTGTGATGGTTTCTCTGAATGGGTTATATTCTGGACAATTTGTTGAGAGGTGCAGTTCATAGCCAAAGTAAGTGTGTTTTTTGGAGATACTGGGATTAATTTATTTACTTATTTATTCAATTAGCTACATTTGCAAAATATGTAAGCCTTAATGTTTAATCTTAAACCCGCCCCTTTCTGCATATTTTAATGACTCTGGTGTTGCTGTGACTTTGCTGCAGTCTGTGAGCATAGCACTCTGAATGCCCCTGGACTCTTCAGGTATTGCTACTTCATAAGAGCCTTTAAAATGCACAGTTGCCTGGGTGCTGCCTGAGAAGATCCTGGTTTAATTGGTTCAGGAGGCCTTATGGTCAATGAGATGTTTAATAGCTCCCCAGGTAACTATAATGTTGAGGAAAGGTTGCACGCCACTGGATTTGGGGGGAAAATACCAGCTCCTATACAAGAGTCAGTAAATTCAAATTAAAATCAGATGGAAGCACAGGCAAAAAAAGGCAAAGCATGTACTTTAAAAGCATGTGTTTTCAATAATATACCATTGAGCAAGACTGATAAACTCACTAAACTGTTTTTTGTTACAGTGTTCTGAGCACAAAAAGTTAATTATATTGTAATAAAACCATAAAGCCTTTTAAAATAATTTGAGATTTTTAATTAGTAGATATTATATATGGTATGATTCTCAGAAAGCATAAGAAACGATTAATTTACATTAGATTGGCAGAGACAAATGTAGCCAGCTGTATGTCAGAAGCAGTTTTTTTTTTTTTTTTGAAAATGCATTATCTCAACTTCCATTAGTGGTTTGGGTTCTAGTTTTTATCTCTCTCTCTTTTCTTGTTTTCTACTTTTATTGATTATTTGTGGATTTTCACATCATGCATCCCGTTACCACTTATCTCCAAGTTCCCTTGCATTTGCCCTCTGCCCTTGCAAGCTCCCCCGTAAAATAAAACCAAATTTAAAAGAAAAACCAAAACCAAAAACAAATAAGAAGAATCTCTTGGTGGAAACTATAGCGTGGCTCCTTGAGACTCACAAGTTTACCCTTTAGTCTGTTAATCTTTAATTGCAAGTGTTTATTACCAAGAGTCATTGGTCTGGCTCAAGGCCTCTAGCTTCTGTTTCACCACAGATAATGGGCTCTCTCACTGGAGCTCCACTTGGATATCCTGTTGTTGTCCTGTGACATAAAGATCCTGCTGTTTTGCATCTGTGGATTCGTGCCCTTCACGTGCTCCAACAGCTCATAGATGGGGTGGATTCTGGGAATGGGTCAACTCATAGCCCTGGTTCTGGGTCTGGGTGGTAGCTGGGTTGGTCAGCTCTTCAACTTTCTCTCATAGTCTCCAGCACTGCCTTGGATAGCTCACTCAATGCAGCCTACAGCCAGGAGCAGGGTCAGTTCTCCTGCTCTCTGGCCCTCAGATCCTAGTCCCCCTCACTCATATCGCCAGATCTACTGTTTTCCCAGGCAAGGATGAAGGCCTCTCTCTCCTGATTGATGTAGGGAACATTTGGGGGAGGAGGGCATAATCAGCTGTCCTGCTCTCACACCCTCAGGGCTGGCCCAGCTGCTACCCTGACAACAGGCCTGCTCTAGTGTGCTGGCTGGGCAGGTTCAGGGCCTCTCTTCTGATGTAGGGCAGGGCTAGTTCTCCTCTTTTGACTCTCTTGACCCCTGGGCCAGCTCTCTCTCTCTCTCTCCTGCCTGAGGGAGACCAGCTCCCTCTTTTTCCTCCATGGTACTCTTGAGGAGGGAGAAGTGAGAAATATGTTTAAATATATTTCAGAGATACATACATTTTTGGGAGAGAAATTGATTTTGGTATGTACGTTCTTCTATAAGCTAAGATATAGCCAAACATATAAAAATTAACTAGGGGATGTGTAAGTGTGACAGATGTTAATCTGAAGTTAATCTGCTAGCAGTATAGAGAGTAGTGCTGAAGAACCATTGACTCACTTGTCCTTTCACCTTGTGTATTTATGACAGGCAGACACACGGTCATTTGCTCATTAAATACTAAATGTGTAATAATTCTACCCAAATGATATACATTTCATTTCTTCCCTGAGGAGAATGAGCTACCATAGCTGTGCATTTTTATACCATAGGATAAACAATAGTAAACTCTCTCGACAGTGGTTTACTTTCTAGTTGTACAATGTTTACATCCTTAGCTGTTTGCTGTTCATTCTTGCTGTTACAGAGCCAGGGAGCCTTCCTGACCCAGAAGAATTTTTGGAGGACATTTAAAATAAACACGTTCTGTTCTGAGACAAGGGAACCCATCTTGTCCTCACAGTAAACTCTCAATAAGCATAAACAGCATGTAACTATTTGTCACTCTAACATATCACATCCAGACGAATCAGTGAAAGGAGAGAATATATCAAACTATGGCTAAAGTGATTTGAAACCAGAGAGTTAAAGATGCATTTTGAAAGAAAAAAGTTTTGATAATTATATTCAAAAGTCAAAATCAAACTTCACATAACACAGCATATTAAAATTCAGCTTTATATAATGTTCCAATATAAGCAATTTCAAGAAGCTCAAAGAATAAGAAAAACAGTAATTGCTATTTCTACGATGCATATAATGACAAAGGCCTTTGCCAGATTCAAAAAGGAAAAATTGTTAATCACACCCCATGTGTGTTTCCACTGACTAATGTTTTATTTTTTAATGCAATAGTTTTGGAAGTTTAGTGTAAAAGTAAAGTCATTTCAATAGGATGCAGTGATAAGTTTGTAAAGAAATGCCTTAACTCTACTCTAAGGCTCATGGAGAACACCTATAAAAGATTATAAATATATCATTTTTTTCTACAAATTGTGATCAATGTCTCCTAATCCTTTTTACATACTGAAATGGGGATTTTAATGGTCTTCTGTGTGTCTTCTTTTCTCCTCCCAACTTTCTTCTCCCAAATTCTATAAACTCTTTTTAATTTTATGGTGACTTGTATTTTTCTTTGTTTGCTAAATATAATTAGGTCTCTCATATTTGGTCAAAGATGCATTCTAAAACGTGAAAACATAAACAGCATGTACATTATTATAACACTATAAATATAATTTATTGTAGAACCAACTATAACGTTGGACTTACATTTCATTGCCTATTTGTTCACTGACAAGGTACCTCTGCTAGGAATGTTCTGGATTCAAGTTCAAATACATTTTCTTTTCTTATACTCCACTAATGTCTTAACTTCAAATAATAATAGTATAAAAATTTATAGATTTTTTTTGAGTTTTCAGTTATTTCTTAAATCTCTTTCTTATGTAAAATTCTTTTCATATGTGTGCTCCCCACATGAACACACAACCTCTTCAAATGTGGCAGAAGACAATTCAATTTGACAGGTAGAGATATGAGAAACTTCTCTGGGAAGGGTCATACTTCATTAATGCTTTACTTTCTTTATTCCTTTATATTTTATATAAAGTTACATACTTTATGCTTTACTTACATTCCTTTCATGAGAACTTTTTGGGTAGATTTCATGTTTTTGTTTTGTTTTGTTTGTTTTCTGGCAGCCTTTAGTATAAAAAAAAAGTAAGAGGAACAGGCAACTTGGAATGCTAAATTCCAGTTGAAAGAAATATTGGAATGACATTCTGCAAAGAGAAAATGAGCGTGAATTTAAATAACAAGTATGCTGCTATGCTATAAAGGACTTGCTGTTACTGGCACAAGTAAAAGGCCAACATAGTATAAACAGTAACTCCAAAATATTTAGTTTGTTTTTAGCAAAATACTTACATGTGCCTGGGAGTAACTAATAAAATATCCATTTCAGTATCTTAAAGGACAAGTTGAGATTTTATAGGAGAAAGCAGATAATATTTAAAAAAAAACATGATACTTAAAATTTTTTCTTGGAGATATTTCTATCAACTGGCAACAAGAAGGGAGTTGTTAATGTCTAATAACTGAAGAGTACCATATTTTGGTGAACAAAACCACAAATACATACACTCATAAATATACACAAAAGAAATCTCACAAATTGCCAAGGGTACCTGTGGGTCTTTTCACTGAAAGAAAATGTATGTATGGCCAATAAAATAAAAATTGAGCTGGATTTCAGGAATTCGAATAAGGGCTTAGGAAAGCAGAAGCTAATTCTGAATCATATATTATCCATAGGCAGAAGTAATACAGTAATTTGTTCTTTGATTTCTATTTGAGGGGAAAGGGAGAATAAATGGAAGCTAGAAATGCCATTGGCTAAGGAGAAATGATGAATCCTACCAGTCAAAAGAAAGTGAGCGGAGAATATCTCGAGGGAAAAAGTGGGCTTTGTGACTAATGTTCTTAATTTCCTATTGACCTAGGCATGTGTAGCAAATAGAATATGAATCTTCAGCGGGCTGTATCTTGGTTTTTATTTGACAGTTAACTACTCAGACACATTGAGAGTAGCTATTCCAACCATTATGTTTAGCTATTTTAGTAAATGGAAAATGAGTTTTACCTTTCTACCATATGAAATTTGAATGATAATGATTCTTGGCATTGAAAATGAGACTGAGAAATGTGTGAACATTTTTCAATAAAATACTCATGTGAATATCTTAAACCTGACAGGAATGGCATGACATACCCTTGATGACCTTTGCTTCATATACACCTTGTGTTAGAATTCTCAACATTTTCATAGTGGATTGCAGACATCAAAGACCTTACAGCTACTGTTATACACATTTTATAGCCAAACAAAGTAATCAAATACATATGCATATAAGGAAATGAGCTGGTATTCCAGTCATCATACTGCAAACTTTTCCATGTTTCAAGCGCAGAGAACAGGGGTTGAACTGGACCTAGTCTGTGATCATCTAGGTCTCAGAACTTGAACTCTCTTTCTGAACTTGTAGAAGTCCTCAGCAAGTCCGTCTCTCCACAGATCAATACCACTCTTGGGCCAGTAATGAGAATGTAACAAAGAAGGATGAGAGACTAGATTTATCCTGCTCCTTTTGGCATTGAGCAGGCTATACACTGTCTTGTAGGAGCTGCCTGTCTCTTTTTACCCAAAATAAAGCTTTCATTCTCCTGGAAAGCATGCCTTTTCACAGATGTCTATGATATACTCATTTTTTACCTGCTTGAAATCTCTTGTGGTTCCAATAGAGTTATGTGCTCCAAATATGAATGGATTAGCAAGGACTGATATACATTACAAGTATGTGTTTTGCTCATGCACGTGTCCCATTGCCTCATATGACTCACATATGAAGCTCAAGTTCAGCAATGAAACTATTTAAAATTTGCATAACTTTAGTAATGGAGTATTGAAACCACGATGGGACATTTTTAAACCCAGAATGTTGTGTGGTGGGATAGGTCTCAGGCTGATAAGGCTGGTATGGTGGATATGTCTAATTTTTGTTTGATATATGATCAGTAAAAACAAAAGAAGAAAGAGAAGCTTTTCAGATCTTATGCCTAAATGCTTTAGAATCAATAGGAGTGAGAATACCTGTAGGGGATCCTCTCCCCTAGTGAGTTCTTAGCTTTGCCAATATATACTACCTGGCTGCTGGCAAGGAGTTCATATTCATCAAACTTCATTTAAAATCACAATATATCAAGGCTTTCTACTGGTTAGAAATTTTGTTCTTCAGAAAAGCAAGTTATCCCTACCTCTTCTGCGTGCACACACACACACACACACACACACACACACACACACACACACATACACACACACACACACACACACACACACACACACACACACACACACATTGAGGGGGGTTTGGCTACCTCAGTGGGAAGCTAAATTATTTTTAGTAGGTTATTTGGTGAATATATCATTAGAACAAAGGAAGGAAAATATTAATAAAGTGTTAGTATTTCCCAACTCAGAAGTACAATGGCTAATAATCTTTTTATAATAAATGTACTATATGCTTAGTATAGACATTGTGATAGATATAAAAACCCACCAATACCCCACCCCTTTCTCTGCTCTATAACAACTATTTGATTTTTCTTGCAATGTTTTAAGTGCTAACACTGTTCTAGGTGTAATATGATATTCTCTTTATTGTGGTAAGTTTTAATTTTGCAAAAATCATCTATTACTCTAAGTAGAAAATAATTAAGCAATTAAGTATCCTAAAAAGTCTTTATTGCTTGACCTATGGTCTGCTCAGGAGCTACATTCTACTCATGGAAAGATTTTCTCCTTATATATACATAAAAAAACACAAACTGATTTGTTAATTAGAATAAAAACAAAAAAAGAAAAAAAGTGTACCCATTATTGAAAGCATCAAGTATTGCTTAAAAGAAAACCATCCTTGCTGCTGTTTTAAATTGTCATGTAATTGACTAATTCTACAGTAGCCAGGATTGGTAGTAACTAAAAACCCGCTATGTTCCTAATGGTGTTCAATGAGGCACAGGAAATGAATAGATGGATACAGTCCAGTTGCTAGAAAATAGTTGTTTGTTACTGACTTGTCTGAGAGGAAATGAACACTTTCATTTTTCAGTGACAGAGTATAAAGTGTTCCTCACTAGTGCTGTTCTAAAAGCTCTATGCACCTTTGAATTCTGATAAGGAAGCAATAGTTAAAGGAAAGCATTCAAATAATCTGAACTATCACAAGTTATTTTACAAGCTGTTTTTTGTTATTCCTTTATATGTAAATTTTTCTCAGACTTCAAACGAAAGAAATTCTATAATCTTTATCACATATAACATTATCAGCAAGGTGGCATTTAGTTTCCTTTAAATGTTAATTACTAAGGGGACTAGAAAATGTGTGGACTTTGAAGGGATAGATCTCAGACAGAGCAGCAAATCAGTAGTTTTCAAACTTGGCTGCGCTTTGGAACTTTGACAAATAGTTTCCCCCTTGGGATCTATTTTCAGGGATTCTGAATTAAGTGGTCTGTGGTCACAGCATCTCAATTTAAAAGTTCCTCTCAATGACTCGGTTATGCATCCGAGGTTGATAACCACAGAAAAGGAGAGGAATTATGGAGCCATAGTAAAGTAAACAGCTCCATTTCTTTCCATGTTTTTCTTTTAAAATAATTATAATATCCCTATTCAAATTATAGAGACATGATATATAGCTGTTTTGCTACCAAAATCAATATGGATTTTGTTACTTCAATGTTGGCTCTTGGCCACCATAGTAAAAAGATGAAGAGAGACTTCATGTTCAGACATATATGATGTAAAAGTATGTATTTATGACAATATAGCAAGTTGACTGACTTCATCCATCTACTTAACAATCTGTCAATACACACATCAATCTACCCATCTACCAATTCATCTATTAGCTTGGCCAAGTTGAAATGGGAGATGACCATTCTAAGCAAAGTTAGCCAGGTAGAAAGACAATATCACATTTGCACTCAGATATGGAGTCTCTTTTTTTAAAGATAGGAAAATAGAGGGAGGTGCTATTTGAGAAAGCTGAAGAATAATAAAGGGATTATAAAGGGTAACAGGAGGATGATTATAGAGGGTAATGGGAGGATGAATATGTCTTAAGGTGTATTATATGCATGTTGTGATAGTTAATATTGCTTATCACCTCCACAGTGTCTAAGAACTACCTAGGAGACAAGCCTCTCTGTATACCTGTGAGAGACTGTCAGTGTTAGGTTGGCCTCTGAGTATGCCTGTAAAAGATTATTTAGATTAGTTAATTGTGGTGAGAAGACCCATTTTAACTTTGGGCAGCACCATTCTACGTGATGGCAACCTGAACTGAATAATAGAAAGTATGCTGAGTACCAGCATTCATAACTGTCTGTTTTCTGACTATGGATGCAATGTAATCAGTCATCATTAGTTCCTGCCACCATGATTTTCCCACTATAATAGATTGTGACATCAAATTAGGAGCCCAAATAAGTTCTTTCTCTTTTTTATTGGTTTTGCTACAGTGCTTTTATCTATAGTTATCAACAAGAAAAGTAATTAAAACACATATAAAAAAATCTCTTTAGGAAATACACTATTCTGTACAATTAGTATATGCTAATAAAATAGCTGATAATAAACAAATGGGCTATGCTCCTTTGTGACGTGGGATTAAAAGATTCAAATAAATGTGTAAAATCACCTGTGGTCCCTAGAGAGATATTTTTCACAAATATCAAAAAATAGACCACATGTGTTATAACTTTGTGTTTCAGGGACTTAATAAAGTGATTTAATCTTGCTACTTCCTTTTGATTATTATTACTACCTGCCTCCACACCCCACTGATTATTTACATTTAATGATTTCTGGACTAATAGCTCCCTTGTAATGGGCAGGAAGTATAAAGAAGCAGAGAAGATAGTGATCCATTCATGCTTTTTAAGTATGGGGAATTTCACAGCTGAAAAGTTAAAAGGCCTAACACAATTAACATTGGTTGTCTAGGAAGCAATGATATTGATTTTCCTTCTGTATACTATGTAGTTCTTTACTATTTTAATGAGTATGTATAAATTTGAGGTTCACCAAAAATACATTATAAAACTAAATTAGGAAATTGATTTATTTAGAATCCCTCGTGCCAGGGTAAGGAGACAAATCTTTTTCAAGCTATAATGAATTTTCATTATCTGATAGGTAAGTACATAATGTTGTTCACCCAATAAAAGCATCTCTTAACATTACTGCTACCCTGCCCTAGTACGTACACATCAACACACACACACACACACAGAGAACTCTTACACATGAACACTCTCTTGCATAAGAATCAGGCTCTGTCTTCATCTTCATTTCTTGTTGGTCTGAGCAGTACCAATGAGACACTGGTTTACCCTGGAAGCAAAGCATGGTGAGTTGAGGGACTCAGAGACATTGTCTTCCAGAGGGGAAAAGTTCACAAATGTAAGTGTCTTAGGCTTGCCACCCAGAGAGTTCTGAAGGAGGTAAGTAAGCATTTTGTTCCTCTAAGGTACATGGACTCCTTATTGCTCAAGGCCGTTGTGGTGATACTTTATTTGTGCTGAAATGTGGTATTTTATTTGTATGTTAATAAATAATGTTTGCCTGGAGATCAGAGGTCAGCGAGCCATAAATAGAAGTCAAGCAGTGGTAGCCTACACCCTTAATCTGATCACATGAATCACATGGCAGGCAGAGTCTCTGTGTGGTCAAGGATATAGCCAATCGTGGTGACACAAGCCTTTAATCCCAGTACCAACCATAGAGACCTGGAGGTCTGTATAGACAGGCAGTAATGAGGAAGTCATGTGGCTGGGCTTAGAGCCAATGAGAAGGCAGAGCAGGAAGGCAATAAAAGCACAGGTCAGACAGGAAGAAACTCTCTGTGGAAGCTATTGCTGGTGGTAAGCTAAGGCTAGTCATGGCTATTCGCTCTGACCTCCTCGGCTACTACCTCTGTATTTGGCTCTGTGTTTCTTATTTAATAAGACTGTTTAGAAATTCATCTACATTTGACACCCAGTATGTGGTGAATTCATTCAAAAACCATTGGTGGCCTTACAGGCCAGGGGTTACAGGCCCCAGGCCTAGCTGGAGCTACAAGTGGTCTGGCTACACGCAGCCAGAGCTGCACTCGACTGTAGCTACAAGCAGTCCGGATACACGCAGCTGGAGCTACTTGGGGCCAGATTGCCAACTCAAGTGGCCTGAGCTTAAAGGAGCTGGAGCTACAAGCGGCTCAAGCTTAAAATGGCTCAAGCTGGAGCACATGGTTGGACTTTAGCTTTTAGCTTTTTTCTCTTCTCCTGGTAGGTAATAGGCACTTTCTTTCTCTCTCTTTCTCTGGCATGTGAACAGACTACTGCTTGTGTTTACAAAGATGATCTCATTTTTGAATCAGCCTTTCCTTGAGTTAAGCATGTTAATTGGCATGGTCATTAGGCAGATCTTGTTTAGGATACACTATTGGGTGGAACTTCCCCATCAAGACTAAAGACATTACCTAACAGCAGACATTCTGATCCTCTGGCTCTTAAAATCTTTCCTTCCTTTCTTCCATGATCTTCCCTGAGCCTTAGGTTATAGGTGTTGTCTTGTAGATAGACTAATTGGAGTTGGACACCATAAGGTCACTTATTCTTTTCATTCTGACCAGGTATGTGTCTCTGTGGTAGTCTCTCCATCTGTTGCAAAAAGAAGTTTCTTTGATTAGGGATGAGAGCTAAGAAATACAGTTAAAGCTGTATTGACTTAGATTTTGAAAATGGCAGTAGTAGGTTGTTCTCTAGGGCCAATGACCTGGTATAGCCATGAATAGTGGGCTTAAAAATAGTTATTTATAGTACCAGGCATGAATTCTCTCCTATTGGATGTATCTTAAGTCCAACACACACACACACACACACACACACACACACACACACCATAATTACACCATTAGGAATATTTTATTAGGCTAGCAACTGTTGTGATTCACAAACTTTACACCTGGGTAGGATTATTCATTACTCATTATTTGTCTCCCTTAGTACCTTGCCCAGTATGATACTTCTGATACTATGAGAGCTTACCCTCAAGAAGGTGGCTCCTAGCAGTACCAGCTCTAGTCCTCTAAGTTCTGTGTCTGATGTACATGCTGGCTTCAGCAATAGTGTCTGACCTTCAAGATATGGGACAATGAAAAACAATGGCAATAGTCTATATTGCTTAGAGGATTTCCTAGCCAACAACTCAAAAGGAGGTTTACCTTGCTTAGCACTGGAGTTTTTGTTAGTCTCTGATTCCTGGGGCGGGGGGGGGGGGGGAACGGACCATTATCACCTTGTATAGTATAACTCCATTTAAACTACACACACACACACACACACACACATCTATGTTTTAAGCAAATTCATAAGATAATATTTCCCTACGGCTTTGACAAATTTCTTTAGTGTTACTTATCTCTCCTTGCTCCTTTTCCCTCTGTATTACACTCCTTCCCTACTCAATCAAACATATTTAACTATACTAATTGTGGCACCAAACAGCCATAACTAATAACATAGCTCACCATGAGTGAACTAGTTGCATATGAGTCTAAAATATATGTTATTTACAAAATGTGTGATCTGGCCCATTGGTTGTAGCTTACAGATCTTACATTAATAATATTATTGGAAATATAAGCAATAAGAAAACCAAAGGAAAATATCATATGAAGTAAAAATAAACAGCTTATACAAAATGCATAGCAACAAAACCACAGAAATAATAGTGTGGTGGTTTGAATAGATATGGCCCTCATGCTTGACCCATAGAGAGTGTCTTAGTTAGGGTTTATATTGCTGTGAATAGCCACCATGACCTTATCAACTCTTATAAAGGAAAATATCTAATTGAGGCTGGCTTACAGTTTCAGAAGTTTAGTCCATATCATCATGGCGAGACTTGGTGGCATGCAGGCAGACATGGTGCTAGAGAGGAAGCTGAGGATTCTACATCTTGGTCTGCAGGCAACAGGAAGAAACCTGTCTCCACTGTGATACACTTCCTCCAACAATGCCACACCTACTCCAACAAAGCAACACCTCCTAATAGTGTCACTCCCTATGGGCCAAGCATTCACACACATGGATCTATGGGGGCCGTTCCTATTCAAACCACCACAGGGGATGGCAGTATTAGGAGGTGTGACAAATAGTAAGCAATTACAATCCACAGATTCTGTAGCATAGCAAACCCTAGATAGAGGAGGTATGCACCAAAGTGAAATAATTTTACTGAGACAGCTATGTCCAAGGTCAGTTTATTGCTAATATTCAGTTCTTTGTAAAGATTTTCATTGTGATTGTAGTATACTTATTACAGGTATGTAACTTGTAGTTACATACATTATTTTAACTATACAGTATTACATTATCAAAAGGGATAGAAAGATTGAAAATTAGTTGTTAAAGAAAAAAGAAAAACTAGAAACAAGCACGGGATTTGAGTCATAGTATGGATGGTTTCTCTAGCCTTAAATGCATCTCGAAAGCTCAGTGTTGAGTATTGTGTTTCTAAAATCTATTCATTTATTTAAATTGTGTTTATAATGTGTTTTTAAAGGATGCATTGATTTTACTAAAACTATGAGCCTATCAGTTTCATAATGGCTACCAACACTCCTTAATTCATTAATAAGATTTATGATGCCTGTCCTAGTTTGCTTTTCTATATCTGAGATAAAACTGACAAACACCAACTTGAAAAGGAAATGGTTTATTTTATATTACAACTTATTGGGTGAGGAGGCACTAATCCATCACTGAAAATGTCAGGGCAGGAATTCAAGCAGGAGCAGAGGCAGGAACCACAGAGGTATACTGCTGTGGGACGTTCTGTACATCAAATGTGTTGCTCTGATTGGTTAATAAATAAAACACTGATTGGCCAGTAGCCAGGCATGAGGAAGCATAGGCGGGACAAGGAGGAGAAGAATTCAGGGAAGTGGAAGGCTAGGTCAGAGAGACTGCCAGTCGCCATGACAAGCAACATATGAAGATGCCAGTAAGCCACGAGCCACGTGGCAAGGTATAGATTTATAGAAATGGGTTAATTTAAGATAGAACTAGATAACAAGAAGCCTGCTGTGGCCATATAGATTGTAAATAATATAAGCGTCTGTGTGTTTATTTTATAAGTTTATTTTGTCAGTCTGCCGGGGCTTGGTGGGACCTGGAGAGGAAACTCCAGCTACAGAATACTTTTAACTCAATTGATCCTCATGGCCTGCTCAGCCTGCTTTCTTGTACAATCCAAGATCAACTTCCTGGGATGACACTATCCACGGTGGGCTAAATCCCCTCACCTCAATCATAAACTAAGAAAATGCCCCCACAGACTTGCTGTAGGCCAATCTGATGGAGACATTTTCTCAGCTGAGGTTCCCTCTTCTCAGACAACATAACTTATGTCAACTTGACAAACTACCAACCAGCATAATGTCCCTGAATGCTACACAGAAAATCTTACACTCAATCTGTATTTGAAGTGGATGTGGTTACTCATCAGTCTTTAAATAGCGACAGAATTGGTCTCAAGTACATTTCACCAAAAGAAATAACAGGAAATGAATCAAAGTAAGGGAGGTGTCTTAGTTAGGTTTCTATTACTATGAAGAGACACCATGACCATGGCAATACTTTTTTTTTTTACCTTTTTTTTTTAATTTAAGATTTTTTTTCATTTTACATACCAATCACAGTTTCCCCTTCTCTCACTTCCCCCAAGTCACCCCTAAATCCCCCACTGCCCATTCCACTCCTCATGAGGGATAAGGCCTCCCTTGGGTAGTCAACACAGGCTGGCATACCTGCATCAAGGCTGACCAAGGCATTCCACCCTAGGCTCTAAAAAGCTAGTTCATGTACCTAGGATAAGTCATGGTCCCACTGCCAGGGACTCCACAAACAGATCAAGCCACACAGCTGTCACCCACATTCAGAGGGCTTAATTCAGTCCGATGCAGGCTCCCCTGTCAGTCCAGGGTCCAAGAGCTCCCATTAGGTTGGATCAGCTGTTTCTGTGGTTTTCCCTTTCATGGTCTTGATCCTCCCCTTGCTCCTATATTCCCTCCTCTGGCAACTCTTATAAAGGAAAACCTTTAATTGGGGCTAGCTTGCAATTTCAGAAGGAGCTGAGAGTGCTACATATTGATCTGCAAGCAGCAGAAGCAACTATGTCACTGGGCACAGCTTGAGTATAGGAGACATCAAAGCCCGCTCCCCATAGTGACACACTTCCTCCAGCAAGGCCACACCCACTAATAGTGCCACTCTCAATGGGGGCCTTTTCTTGCAAACCACCACAGGAGGTTGAGTAATGTTGAGCAATGTTGTTTGTATCAGCACCCAAATCCTGACTCACCACTCTTTGTTCTGGTGATGTGCCCTACTGCTGTTCTCCTCCCTAACTTGATGTGCATCTATCTCCTTGACACCAGAGAGGTAGTTACCCTGTAGGGGTTTTGCTGGCATCATGCCTCATTTAAACTGCTTCAGTCATCAAGATAAGATCCTCATCACTGCCTCTCAGATGGTTCCTCATTCAGAAGCACTCCTTTAATCTCACAAAACTTTGCTTCAACAGTTCTTTCTTTGTGTAATTAAGTATCTCTCCCTCTGCCTCTCCAATCTCTCTCTTTCTCTCTTTCTCTCAACCCCCCACCTCCTGAATAGATCCATTTGTGCCAGAACTCTTCTGCTGCCTTCTGAAGCTTGCACCATTCAGTTATTTTTAGTGTTATCTCTTTCCTTTAATTAGCACAGACTGAAACTGCATATTTTGTTCTTTCAGTTTTACACAGATTAAGATCTCCTAGTTCCTTCGTCATTGATTTTGGCTGTTGCCTTGAGTTTCCTGCAGTTCATTTAAATTCCAGTTCACTTTAATATTCTGAAAATAAATAAAGCCTAGTTTTCTAACATCTAATCACCCAGCCCCACCTGTGAAGGTTTTGAGGATTCTAAACCTCTGAGAAGGGGGAAAAAGACACAGTCAGCATACTTTTCTTGTAGTCCTCTTCCATATCACTGTTTCCCTGTCATCAGGACATAATCCCAACAACTCTTTCAAAGTTTTCAGTGCTTTCATGAGCCCATTTACTTTTACATGTATACATCTAAGCATCTGTTTTTATAAGGATGCAGAAATAGCTATGATCAGTCATTTCTTCTTTCTTTAAAAGACATTTTCATTTCAACACATTTATCTCCAATTAAATGTAACAGGCAAGTGTGTTGCCTTTCATGGGAACTTTAATCATCTACATTAGGATAAAGTTCATTTTTCATACCCTGGAAATGGGTTGAGAGTGCTAAGAGGTTGCATCCGGCAGGATCACAGTTGCTTGCTCCTCTCCCCCACTCCACTCCCTCTTCCTTTCTCTGGTGTCAACTTGATTCTCTTGGTAAATTAGAGGGTGGAAATCCCCAGGTCCAGCTGTCAGGAGATCACTCTGCTTGGAGTTTTGCATTTAAAAAGATACTTCCTTTCTCAGTTCACCAATTGTTTTTCCCCTCAGTTCCAGAACTGGAAGTTTCCAGCATTAAAATTCTACATAATGCAAAGTGGTTTTCAAGTCCCCTCTCTTCATATTATACCATTTATATTGCTATTCCTCTCAATATGTGCCCACAACTCACTGTTTCTATTGCTGTAACATTGTACAAATATTTAAGCCTTTCTTCCTTATTTCTACCTGTAGTTAAAATGCCTTGTGTCCTATATAGAAAACAGTGCTCTACCCTGTATTTTTAACCACATAGGATGGAAATATCCTGATGAGTTAAGATCTTCCTCTGAGACTGGAATATTCTCTTTTTATTAGCATCATTACTCTTAATATTTATGCTCTTATTTGTTCTTCAAGTTTTCAAACACAAGCCTGTATATACATGGGTTTCACATCAGCTGTCATTAGTAGTAACTGAGTATTGAATAGATATAAAGTGGTAATCACAGCTTAGAAAATGTAATTTCTTATTCTAACTGAATTTCCTTTAAACATTTTGTTTGAGCTGTAGCAATAAGGTGATTGGTCTATCAGATAAGCTAGAAAAAAATGAAAAGTTCCTTTCTTTCTGAGAAACAGGGTGGTCTAGAAAAGAAACCCTGGTTTTGTTTTTGTTTGTTTATTGGTTTTGTTTTGTTTGAGACAGGGTTTCAAAGTGTACCTCAATGTGTCTGGCATGGAACTTTCTGTGTAGACCAGGATTGTCTTCAATTCACAGAGATCTGCCTGCTTCTGTCCATTCAGTGCTGGAATTAAAGCCTTGTACCACCAAGTCCTGCTAAGACATTCATTTCTGCTCTACTAATGACTGAGCCTAAATAGACTTTTGAGTTTAGACCAATGCACATAATCAAATTTGTAACAACTACCACTGGACCCATTCCCCTTATGAATTCTATTTGTGTTGATACTAGAAGTAATTTAGTGTCAAATTTTAATGTGAAACACATCTTTATGATGGAATAGGAATTGATATGTGAGCAAATATATAACTTCCTAGTTGGCCAATTGGTCCTGCTATTGAAAAGTTTTTGCACTCTGATAAAACTCTCCATGGATGCAATAATCCAAATCAGATCAAATCAGACAGAATTAGAAATAGCCCGGGTTTAATGAGTAAAGCATTCCAAGTTGATTCTTCAGCCTCCCATACAAGAGATGGGGAGGAGAGATGGAAGAACTACGTGTCCTATCTGTTTTCTGGGAAACAGTTTAAATAGCCTATGGGAGTAGTCTTGAACATCTCTGGGGGAGGAGCCATGTTTGACAGGACATTCTGAGGGGCAAGGTCTGGGCAGTGAGGTGGGGCTTCCACCAGAACAGTCATAGTGATTGGTTGCCACTTATTCACATTTTAGTACTTACATATTTAATAATATATAAAGTGTTGTTCTAATGTTAAATGGTCTTTAAATAAAAAACCTGGAACCAGATACTGAGGTAAATGCTGAAAGATCAGAGAGACAAAGGAACAAGTCACTTCCTTAGCCTAAAAGAGCTCCAGCTGAGAGGGCCTCAGCCCAAAAGCCTTTAGTTCCTGTCTCCTCAGGCCTTATATACCTTTCTCTTCCCAGCCATCACTTCCTGGGATTAAAGATGTATTCGCTTCCCAGTACTGGGATTAAAGGTGTGTGCCACCACTGCTTCACTCTGTGTTTTTCTCCTAGATTGAGTCAATCTCATGCAGTCCAGGGTGGCTTTGAACTCACAGAGATCCAGAAGGATCTTTGCTAGGATTAAAGGTGTGTGCCACCACTGCCTGGCCTCTATGTTTAATCTAGTGACTTGTTCTGTTTTCTGATATTCAGGTAAATTTTATTGGATTATACAATATATCACCACAGTAAAGTCTATTTCCTATTGAGTTATAATGAAAACTATTAATATGTTAGCATATGAGTATATGCCTATGTAAATATACACAGACACATACATATATACTTAAGTACACAATTATTTGAATCCCTTGCTTGAGAAGTAAGAATACATTTGTTCTATTAATATTTTCCTACTCCTCATGCTTAGAAATGGATTAAACAGCTTAAAATAACAATTTCTTCATTTATTTATAGTAAATTTAAATTATCTTTACAATATATATGTCAATGTAAGTACATGCTTATATTTAATAATGTAGCCCCTTAAGTGGATCAAGCTACATAACTGTCTCCCTATGCAGAGAGCCTAGTACACTTCCATGCAGGCTCGACTTAATGCATCATATTTATATCAAAGTAGATAATTATTAAAGTTCTTTTCCATTTCCCTCTAAAATTGGTGGGTTAACAAGTCCTTTAAGAATCTTCTGTTAGTCACCTATTATATGTTTGTGTTTGAATTAGTTGTAGAAGATAGAAAAATGAAGAAACAGACAAAACATTTAATGAGCTCATAATCTAGTATAAACATTGGATATCCCACTTGCAGTAGTAAGTAGCTTTTACAAATTGTATTGTGCCTACTGATCTAAAGTGTAAAGTCTGTCATTTAAGGAAATCAACATCTTTCTTTGTAGTAGGAAGGAGGGATATCATTTTAAATGATTGGCAGTAATGTTGGGGGTAAGAAGAGTAGGGTTTACACTGCAGTTGAAAGGAATTTGTATGTGCTAAAGCTTAGGGGGATGCAACTGAATGATGTCTTGATGAATACTAGGGCAGTTTTGCAGTTTTGAAATGTTCAGTGTTTAAGGCAAGTTTCATAATTAGATAGAAAAGTAACTTATGATTGAATTATTTGAGTATTTAAAGCAATCAATCCCCAGGAAGGGAATTTCTGCAGTATCTTAGCTACATAAGTACTCAAAGCTCTTTTTAATCAGGTACTTAGCAGAAGTTCATGTTTTTGAAAGATGAAATAACATAGAATCATATATTTTTTTCCAATAATTTTTGGTCTTCTCTTAATCCCAAAGATAGGAAGAGAAAGACCACTGACATGAATCATCATGACCAAATTAATTCAATCAAGCAATTAGTAAAGCAAGCATTTTTACTCCTCTACATGGGCTGTCTCCCCCTAGAGGCAGAGTTAAAGAGTTCAACACTGGACAGGAAGAAGACAAGGTTTTTTGGCTCAGGGGTAGGTGCCTTCCAAATGAGAGATTTGGTGGCAAAATAGTTGGGGTTACAGGAGCAAAACAAGCTAGTCATAATGGCCTCATGAAACAAAAACATGATTGTAAGGTTGTCATAACAAGGTAATCATAGCAAGAGGTAGTCATAACAACCTTTGAAACATAGGTAGTGTTGCCCAATGGATATAATAACTTTTTGAAGCAAAGACATGATTGCCTTTCCTGGAACAGGAGTACAGAATCATTTGTAGTTAAGTTTACAGGTTGGGTAGAGTCTAATCCTTGAGAAACAGAGGTTTAATCATAAACAGGAATGAGCCTAGTTTGTCTTTACTATAAAATGTCTTTTAAGCCTAGAGTGGAGGCAAGCTGGTTCATCACTTCCAACTGCTTTCAAGTATATGATGGATATTAACATCCTTACTTACCACACTAAATCATTTGCACATGGCACAGTATTATCCATTTGCAGTAGGAGATCCTCAAGAGCAGTGAGAGTAACTTCAGAGAGCATCCATATACAGCCTGATTCTACTATATCATCCTGCATATTTTTCACCAAAGCAAAAGAAATTATAGTCGAAGGGGAGGTTAGGCATATTCTTGTCCATTGCACTGCACACCAGCTATGCACACAAGCAATCAATATGATTTGGACACAGCTGATATAATTTGGTGGAGCTATAATTGAATTTTTCCATCTTAATATCATTACACCTACAGAACATCTCCAATTAAGTGTCCCTCCCATCATTCTCAAAATTAAATATCCCAAATGGAACTAATTATCTACTCCCATATAAAGCATCTCCTCATGACTGTTATCCCTTCTCTATTAGAGGCATCAGTGCTTTCATCCTGAATGTGCAACCCCTGCAGTACATTCCTTTTTCTCACTCTCTTATTCATCCCTAAATCCAATAACTGAATGTTGATTTTTTTGAAATGATTTGTATGCATAGGTCCCTTTATATTACAAATATTTTAGAGTTCATTTGAACATACTAAAGAGTCGGTGAACATAAGAATGAAACTACGAGTAAGCTTGTGAATAGGCAGCTGTTCCTATCCCAAGTAAGTTAAGGCTATAATAATAAAAGATTTGTCTCCTTATATAAGAGAATTTCTTTCAAAGACCCTTACATTATATCATAACATCTCTTAATTAAAAAAAGTCTTCTCAACTGATAGTTTTAAATATGATGGTGTTCAGAAGATACATGATTGCCAGTTTTTGATCTATAAGATCACCTAAGTAAATTAATGGACAAATCGAAGGAACACATTGACTAAGGTACTTCATGAGATAGGAATTTGGATATTTGATATATGCTGGATGCTATTGTCAATAATAGTTTTATGGTTCACACATATACATATATATGTACAAAAGATTACACGGTCATGTTATTGAACTGACAAATCACACATAAACAAGGGGGAAATAAAACAGCAGTTTTCTTACTAGCAAGCAAATACGTATGACACAGGAAAAAAATTTAATGAATATGTAAATATTCACAAAGTCCTTTATCTCAAATCCTGTAAGTGGAAGCAGAGATGATGTGTTCTGAAGAAAGCTATTAGATGATATAAAACGTAGTTTTTAGAACAAAGAAAAAAATGACATCGAAACTGTTTACAAAGAAAAAGAATACAGTTATTTCATAAACATTAGAGAAAAACATCTCTTTGTTTCTAATATTTTAACTAAAAATTTTCCATATCTAATAAATAGCTTGTAATTCCTTATCTATGTAAAAAAAAAAGTATTTTTGACTTGTTCATATAAAGTCCTAAAATTTTATGTATCTACATTGTCCTTAAATCTTTTCTTGGGCATATGAGGCACATATTTTGTCTTGGGGAAAAGGCAATAACCTAATGCATAGGTTATTTTTATAGGTGATAGTTTTATATCTTAACATCCATGATGCCTTTTATGAGGAAACCGGAAAATATATGTATTTTGTTTCTAAGCCAAATAATATCATCTCTGCACCATGCTGCTGTGAATATCAGATTTACTGTCCTAATTAGGGAGATAAGGAGTCTAGAAGGACATAAGAACAAATTTTCAGGAAGATTAATGTGGAAACTAGGGATTGAAAGGATGTATTGATTAAGTCCTAAGTCAGCTTCTGGGAATTTGTAACCTAATTAAGAAATCAACATAAGTACACGAATACCCCAAATTATATTCATTTGACTGATAGATCTTTCTCTAGAATTTGTGTGTGGTGAGATAAAGCCTGAAGTTAGCCTTCAGTTAACAGGGAATATTTCCTTCATTTCTTCATACATGCAATAAACAAATAGTAATTGAACACCCGTCTCTATCATGTACCCAGAAAAGGAAACAAGTGCTCTTTCAAGCCAGAACTCTTCCAGAACAGACTAGAATGTTTTACAGAGAAGGCATTTGAGAAAAGCTAAATGAGCTGGAGATTTTTCTCACATAGGCAGGTTGTCCAGATAGAAATAGAGACTCATGTAATTTCTTGATGGGTATTGCAATATACATAACTCAATGAATTCATTTATAAATAATTACAGTTTAATCTTGTGGAGGAGTTATGATATGGAAAGCATTAAGCCAAGGATTTTGCATATGTTATTACATTTAGACTGGAGATGTGATTTTCAATGCATATTATTAAATAATATAAGATGACAAAAACATTCCTGATATAATGCACACATCTTCTGATATAGTCACCCCAATTCCCTAAAATAAACTTCTGAGAATGCTACAGAGTATGTACCATATGCCACAATTAAGCCACTAATTCATTTTCTTAAAAGAGTAGGTAAAGGATTCAAAAGGCCTGCTACCGGGAAAAGTTTAGCCTATGACATTACAATTTGTGCATCCTCAACGATGCAAATATTATCAAGCTGTTGACTTCAGAGTCACTTTATTTTTTCAGACTCCCCAAATTAATGTGCGACTTGTCTGTTTTTAATATACAGGGTAGAATTATTCATCTCATCTTAATATTCATATTTTGCAAACACTTTTGATGTTTAAAAATGATTGCATATATGGTAATGGACTTTCTTTGGGGGGGTTGGGTTTTGGCTACTAATGTGCTTTTGGCAGTATTTCTTTTTGTGCAGTTATGGGTGTAGCCCATCATTTTTGTCCCAGCCTATACACAGATTCCATTGGCAAATTGTTCATATACATTTCACAGGATGCAGGATATATCCTGCATCTCCAAAATTTTATTTTCTTATATTTTCATTGGGAGAAAAACAATTTTCTTAAAATAAAGCTCTTCAGCTCAATCACATTGGAGCTATACATACAGTATGACTGCAGCTTGAAACAGATTTTAAACCATGGGGTGAACTCAGGAAAAACTAGCAAGCTGGCTAACATTCTACTATTCTAATTTTTATTTCTTGAGGCAGAGATTTATTTTACAGTCAGACTTATATGAACGGTTTGAGTCCAGATGTCTGAAGGGTTTTACTTTTGTTTTCCAATGCTAAAAGAGTCTTCTGTAGGTCCTACTTTGATAATTTCTGTATTTCTCTTTTGACATTTCCCCCATCTCCTCATGCCAGCAAACTGCAGTGCTGATATTTACATAAGAATACTCTGGTACTTGGATATTTAAACATCTCTATGGATAATTTTAAGAGCTTCATTTTGTAAAACAAAAGCCCACTTTTGTAT